>NW_027263234.1:95331-102110 GCF_902827115.2 Pseudochaenichthys georgianus
TGAATCAGAGCACCCTGCCTCGCTACATTCTGAATCCTCCGATTCCGATGAATCGCCTCTCTGGACAGCAGCAACTCGATTTTCGTCATCATCATCGCTCTCATCTTCCTCATCTTCCTGTCCCTCTTCAGTTGGCCTTGGTGCAGGTAGATGCATCGGGAGTGCGGGTCGCGTGTGACGTACAGGGCGACAGCAACCACCAACCAGCTCCCAACCATGTCCGATTGGTGAGGGATGGTGCTTTAGCGATGGATGGCGCACCAGATACGCCAGGTAGTTGGCACGGAGGCAATGTTGACGCAAGCTGTCGGCATCCGGAGGGAGACGGATGAAGGATTTCTTTTTGATGGTCCTCCATTTAGCAGCACGGGCCTCAGCCATGGTTTTGCTCTTGTTGTCACCGTAGATGATGCTACGTGTGAAGGCAAAGAGCTACTCCAGCACCTCCTCTGTCAGGGCAAGGTTATCTCCACATCGCGAGAGCTGTTGTCGGGCAACAGGGCTCTTCGCCACCTGGTCATACACAGACTTCTTACCTTTGCCGTAAAAGCCTGAGTTTGCATCACAGCCTGTCATACAATGCAGCTGCACAATACAGTCGGCCATCATGTCAGTTGCCATGTCACAGCAGCGTACCGTTTCCTGCTTCCTCTTGATACAGAGCATACCTGGCAGCTGCTGTGAGATAAGTGCTGCCGCAACATATACATCAGTATCAGTGGCATCGATGACAACTGGACCACTGTAGCCTGACTCGCGCAAAACTACATAGGTGGAGAACAGGACAGTGTCAGCCTCAGACTGGTCAAAGCTGTAGTTCTGCATCGGTTGATAAGTTGGTACAGTGGGAGCCGACAGAGTAGACAATCTCCACATCAACACTCTGTGCAAGATCGGTCAGGTAGCTGCATATCATTTTCTGCAGCCGCCCCTTGTTGCTGGAGCTACACAGCAGCGTCTTGAACATTCTGGCAGTGGGGAATGCGTCACCCAATTTCATGTAGGTGTTGGGCACATGTGTGTTTCCCTGTACCCTCAGGTCTCGCTCGTCATCCTTCGTCGAGTATGCTGTGTCGTACGGGTCGTTCACACATATGATACGGTGAGCATTATGATGGCGTGCAAGGATAATAGATGATAGCTTGTGGACATAGTCCGACCACTTGTATGGGTTGCCATCTTGCGTCCGCCGATCCTCTGCTGATGGAGTTGCCATCCTCCAGATCATGCCCATGTCCACAAGAGCGATGTATGATTCCTGCAGATCTACAGATTCCAGACAGAGCTTCTGCACGAGCATGCTCTTCTGTGTCTTTCTGAAGGTGCCGTTGGAGTTAAATAATGGCACACACTCCTCGACAATACGATGTTCGAGCAACTCGGGGAGGTTCACAAGTTGACTGCCCTCAACCAGGTTTATCATTGCCTTGAGGGCGCTTCGCTCCATTTCTGCAGCTTTCGCCTTGAGTTCATCTGATGGCTTCTCCTTGCTTAACGCCTTCGCAAACGTCAATCGTTTGCACAGAGGGAGGGAGGAGGTATGAAGAGAGGTATTCTTATTGAATACCCGTTCTTCCAAAAAGTGGGTCAATTTCTTCTCCCCTGCGGCATGGGCTGAGTTGAAGTCTGCAACGAGCTCATCAGAGGCGGGCATGGCCGACTGCAAGGTACGGAGGGTGGTTGAGGCCGTATCGAACGGGAAGGTGTCAAACTCATGCATGCATTCAACCAGGTCTTGCACACACTGCTCATCTTCTCGCATCCATTTGGGGCCGCATTCCGTGTGCTTCCTCTTTGTCTTTTTTCGGTTTGCAAGGGCATTGTGAGCTGCCCGGATCTGGGCCACATTGTTCACATTTCTGGAGTGCACCAGCAGCTGCTTCTCATTCTGTAGGATAGAGAGCCAACCAGACTTCATTTTGCTACCCTTGTTCATGGTGCATTCGATCCACATGTCCCAGGCCATGTTGGAATAGGGGTTGCCTGTGATGGACTGGGTGAAGTCAGTACGAAGGAACGCAACCTGATCTGCAGGGAGAGCTGTCAACATCGCCCAAAAGTCTGGCAGCCACTTCCCATATCTATTGTTGTCGTAAGCTACCATCCATGGCAGCATCGCACGCAGAGAGCTCACATACTCATCCCAGTTGCATATATGGACCGCATGTACATTCTGCATGAGCGCGTCTGTCATGGACAGGAAATCCCTCCAGTAGTTTGCCATGTCACTGGCCTCAACGTGGGTGAACATGTTGGTGACAAGGCTCTTGAGGTCAGCATCATTCTCTAGTGCCACATGAGCATCAGCGCGGGATTCCTCGGATTGACTCGTATCTCTCAGAATGTCAAGGTTCTCCCTCGTCTCATCAGCCAGGTCGGGCCCGAGGTTCTCCTTCATCAGCTGACACATAAGGGCCTCGTACATGAGTCGCAAGCAGCGTAGCCCCCTCTTATAATGTTTGCCTTTCAGTGCACGATCGACGGAGCCATCGGCAATAACTCCAGCCGCGACAAGTACTTCACCTAGTTCACTACCTTTGTACCGCTTGTAGATGGCACTCATCATCACACACTGTGTATGGAAGGGACCAAGAAAAGGTACAATGGCACTGAATTTGCTTGGGTTTTCGGCCTTGAGCAGGGTGATGAGGACATACACGGGATGATCTCCAACTAAGAAGGCAAAGGGCATGTGCTTAGTTGCGATGATGGTAACCAGCTTGTCCATGACGTCCTTCACAACTGACTTGTCGGGCGGTTGATTGTAAGATGTATGAAAATAAGCCTTGCTTTTGTCCTGCCACATATTCAATCCAGCGTGAAACCCGTTGTACGAAGGGATATTCTGTTCGGCTGCAACAGGGCGGTCACCATTCACATCAGCACATGCAAGGGCATGAATAATGCTTCGCTGGCGCTGAGGCTCAGTACTCGATGAGACAGTAGTAGGCTTAGGACGGATCGGAGGCTCGCCACGCTTGACGGTCCTATATGGCATAACCGTTTGCATCTCAGAGGCCTTCTCAGTCAGCACGTCCGAGACAGTCTTGGCATGTTTGATCCGCGGTTGCTCATCCTGGGTGTTTGCCTCATGCTTATGTACAAGACGTTCTTCGCGTTGCAGAAACATCCAATTACAGCGGTGTGAAGTACCTCCTCCTGTCAATGTATCGTTCCGAAAATCGTCATTGTCGATGATACTGATGCTTGGTTCCCCTTCAGCGATCTCTGCCGGACAGACCGAGCACCGCTCAAGGTCATGCATTGTCCAAACATCACGTAGCAGAAGCACGTTCGGGTAACTGATCCCCATGCCCAGCTTGTAGTACGAATCAACAAGCTCCTTGCTACGAGTCAATCCGTGAAGGGTGACGGTGGCATTGATGGCGGTAGTGGTGGGTCGCTTTATAATGTACTGTGTGATGAGAGAGGTGAGAGAAAGTGTGCTTGGAGACAGATCTACCCCATGCTTCCCCTGCAAAGCCGATAGCAACTGCAAAACGAGAGGCGGGAGTTCCTCCTCCTCCTCTAGCTCCTCGACTCGTGGAGGCCATGGGACGAGTTTGATGGACTTGACATCATCTCTGAGCCGCGCAGCCACATTTTTCACCAGTTGCTCACTGCTGACACCAATAGAGGAGATCGCTGCTTCGACATATGAACCGCTCCCAGACGTGTCATAGACTAGGTCACTCTGGTTTCTCTGAGGGCGAGAGTGGAAGCCGATCTTGTCCTTAAACTCCCGGATATCTTTGATGTAGGATGACTTGACTCCAGATGTTGGGAATCCATACCGAGAAACGATAGAGCTGTAATCTCTGAGGAGGCTCTGCAGTGACCTTAGTTCATGTTCATCAAAGATAACTGTTCTGATGTTATCAAAGAAAATTGTCTGAGCTTCACGGAGAGTGACATTGTGCATGTGGGGAAGTTTGTCATCTTCACTCATTCTCTGGTAGTTACGAACATATTTAAACCAGCATTTGTGATGATATCTGATCTCAAGTGCATACGGCTGATCAGCTGCATAATTGATCAGACAGTTGATTCTGTCGCGCATTAGTTCATCTTCCAGAGCCACCGTATGGCTCTTGAACGCTGCCCATGCATGATCGTACGAAATCAGGACCAACTTTGATTCTGGATGTTTTGCCGACTCCGTCTTACAACACCACACACATTTATTTTTATCGTGTATCAGCCCTAGACTAGATCGCAGCCGCTTGAAAGATGGAGTTGCAGCTGTGGAACTAATGTCAGACGTAGACGAAGACTGAGCTTGGCATTCATCGACAACTCGTTTTTTCTGTCTGTTGTTGGCCTGTTCCAGTTTTGTGGCATTGCATAAGGTCAACCTACATGTATCATGGACACAGTGTCCGACGGGACCTGTATCCCAGTCGATGGATGTATGGACGTCTCCGAACTTGTCAAGACCGCTCCATAACTCTGTATTGTTCTTTAGAGTGTCCCATTTTTCATTTGAGGTAATGGCATCGGTGGCTTTGCTGCAAACCCTTCCACACTGCAGGATACACGGAATGTTGGACATTGTCACAAGCTATGATCCATATCGTGCGGCATACTCATGAATCCCTATAAGAAACACAAGTAGGCCTACGTATTAGATATTGATATGGGGGCAGATAAGAAATTAAGAATAATTTCCATTTGTTAAATGTAGCTATTATTTAGTTAGTAAGCATTTGGACAGCCTGACAGGTCTGATTCAACTAATCAAGAGCTATGACTATCTTATTAGAACAGTTGAATCAGGTGTGTTAGTTCTGGGTTGGAACGAAAACATTCAACAGGACTGGAGTTGAGAACCACTGAGCTAGTTAGCTAACGTTAGTGCACATTATGACAGGGTTGAATTTGGCAAATTTTTGACTCGGATAGTCAATCTGCTTTCTGAGGTAAACTTAACGTGTAGCTCGCTACACCAAAACTAACATTGTTATTATTACTAATATTTCTATTTCATGACACAACAAAAATAGCCTTATGACAGTTTCTACTGAATGGTAATAACAAACGCTGGCTAGCTAACGTTGGCTTGGCTAACTAGCAAGATTACATGATCCATTCGCTAATGTTGACAATACAATCAAAATGGCATAGCCTACCTTTCAACTTGGCACGTTTCTCTTCTTCTTCTTTTCTTCTGTTTTTATACTGCGCCCCGATGGCTTTTGCCTCTTCACAGTTCTCTAACGTTAGTCTTTCTTTCCTCAACACTCAATTTTAAAAACACTTGACAGATACCCATCAATGCACAGCGCTCTAGCATGTTCTGACTGTGAACACTTAAAGCTGAGGCTCTTAGACCGACCGACCATTTTAGATTTTTGGCTCATTTTCCCTTATGTTAGATTATTATTTTTTTTTTTTAAATAATGGTTGCAGATATAGAGCCAAAACTGCGCCAAGCAAACTTTTTATTTTTTTTATTTGTGGCGCCCCCCTCTGGGTGGCGCTCTAGGCAAACGCCTATATCGCCTGTAGGAAGCTCCGCCCCCATATATAGTACATATATATACTTCAGTTTATAACAGTGAGTGCTTGTTCTACTGCCGTGACCGGTACCTCGTGATCCTGCATGTTCCCGTTCAAAACGTGTATATTTTCTCGACCGGATGGTGGCCATCTTGGATTTATGGGTCCGAACGATGTCATCGCACCAAACTGATGTCAGAAATTGAATCCTTGTGGCCGACTTACCCCAAAAAGTGCATTTACACATGACTCTAGGCGCTCTGGTTCAAAAGTTAATTTTTTAAGATGGCGCGAGCAGCCATCTTGGATTTGGCCCTCTAGCAAAAATTGCCGGGATTTTTGGGAGGGACCTTGGGTCTATATTTTTTATAAAAGGTCCAATGATGTCAAATCAAGTGTCAAAACATCTTAGCAGAAGAATGGTCACGGAATTGAGGTTCTAGACCCAACTATAATGCTCGCTGTGCGTGGTGCTTCAGACCACCACACACACACACACACACACACACACACACACACACACACACACACACACACACACACACACACACACACACACACACACACACACACACACACACACACACACACACAACACACACACACACACACACACACACACACGTATACATCACTTCAGGGGACATTCCATTGACTTACATGGAGGACCTCCAATTTGTCCCCATAAGGGAGGCGAGTCCTCACACGTGACTATGTAAACAGATGTAGGTCCCCACAAGTATAGTAATGCTAGGACACACACACACACACACACACACACACACACACACACACACACACACACACACACACACACACACACACACACTTCACAGTACATAGTCTCCTGCCGCCTCACACACACCTTCTGAAACACGCACACTCTGTAATCCCTCTTCAATAATGCAGACTCAATTAGCGAACAAGGTTTGCGACACATGGATATTAAATATTGAAAGAGTCCCGCTGCGCATGACGGCTGCTCCACAAACACGCCTTGCATTCTTCAAAAGGACATCCATGGATTTACCCTGAGGCTGTTTTTACCATGTTTGCAATGTCGATAAAAACACCTTAAAAACTCAGATTTATCGACGCAGTTGAAGTAAAGTACGAGTCAAAATTGCACTTTAAAATGTAACTCGGTTTTTCTTTATTAACGGCTTTTAGTTTCAGTTCAATATGTTTAAATCTAGTGTTTTGTCTATGATTTGGATCCATATTCAGCTACAAACAACATTAGGTTGATTTCAGTAGGGTACGGAGATATATAGTACATC
>NW_027263235.1:0-21070 GCF_902827115.2 Pseudochaenichthys georgianus
CCTGCCATAGACATTAAAAAAGGGGCCCTGTTCTGCTTTTACCTTTCCTATAGTGTGCTTTATAGGTTTTAGTGCAAGTAAATGGTCTGCAAAGGCTAAACTCCCCGTGTTCCCCCACATGCATTCCTCTCTCTGCTTCCTCACTGGTATCAGCATGAACATAATAAGTGTTTTTTCCTCTTTAACCCACTATTATAAATCTGATCTTAAATATTATTTTTATGGTTTTAAGTTTGCCTCTTCATTCGATCTGATATTGCATATAACCTTGAGCCATTGAATGCTAACAAAATCAGGCTTGTTTTTAGCATCAGAGCTAATTAGCCAGCGGTCTTGTGAGTCTAATGGCGCTTTTCCACTGCAGGGCCTCGCTCGGCTTAGTACGGTATGGCTAGGCCTTGTTAGGACTGGCTCACTTTATGCTGCGTTTCCATTACAGTTTAAGAACTGGGGCAGTAACTATAGTAACGCAGTGTAGGCGGAGCCGTGACGTCATCGTCAATGCGAAACACAAAACCAACATCAGCCGTTAGCTCTTAGCACTCAGAGCTCACAGCTCCTCATATCTGATCAGAAACTAGACAGAAGTTAAACAAGTACAAACCACAGACTGCCTGTGTCATGGAGAACACAGTCGCTGGTTTATTTATGTCTGTCGGCCGTTGTTGTGAGTGTGGACGGTCGGAGCATTTACAACGTTAGCTTAGCCAAGCTACATTTAGAAAGCACGCATTTTAAAAGGTGTTTCTCTGCCGTCTGTCTGCAGACTCGTCAAAGCGTTAATTCATGGTTGTTACTAACCGGTATCAGTGTGTTGTTACTTCGGCATAATTTAGAAACGTGTATTACAATTAAATCACGGTCAAATATGTTCATCTTGTTGTAGTTGCCAGCGATTCTCTCACTAGTTTAGCATGCTCAGCCCGGTTGTTGGGCCGGAAAGAACCTCGATTTTGGAGAGCCAGAAAAAACGGTGAAAAAGTACCCGGTAGCCGGAACTACGCCAAGTGGAAACGCAACCAGCGCTGTAGTGGAAATGCGCCATTAAAGGGGTTTTATCATTATTTCATTATTACTCAAGATCAGTCTGACACATCAAAGGGCTCCTCTGAGAGTGTGTCTGCCTGTGTGTGTGTGTGTGTGTGTGTGTGTGTGTGTGTGTGTGTGTGTGTGTGTGTCTTGTCCTCACCCTGCCTCCTCAGCTCATTCTTCACGGCCTCCACTCCTCCCTTCTTCTCGATGAAGTCGTAGATGACCTTTGACGTCTCTCGGTCCTTCAGCTGAGCCTCGGAGATGCCGCACATGTCGAACAGGTTCTTCAGCTCCGGGTCCAGGTTGTTCAGCTGCAACACACACCAATTTAAAAACACACACACACTGGTAACATCTACTGGTCCAAGCATGTAGTTAGTCTTGTCACTGACGAGTATATGCGTATTAAAGTTGGCTAAACTAATGGAGAAAGAAAGCTGATCACGAGTAAAGAGCTTTATGACTTTAAAGGAACAATTTGTCCAGACAATTATTTTGTGTGTTATAGTGACTCCTTCTGGTGACTTCCCGTACTGCATGAAATAGTTCTTTTTAGTTCCCATGTGACAGGAAGTTAGCCTGAGACATTTCAGAATAGCATGTGTAGGTTTGTATGTTTCTACATTATATATCTTTACCTTGAGTGCATTATTGTGATCTTTGATCCCAGCTGACATACCGTAGTTGCTGTATATGCAATATAGCCTAAACATTGCATCTGTACTTTGGCACTGACCTAATTTCATGCCGTCTTGGATATATCTATGTATACGTAATTATTATGTTTCTGTATTCCTTCAGCTTCACACTGCTTGCTTAGTAAAGCTTCAAAACATCATCTCGTGGTCCTGAGTTTTACTTTGAGAGAGAGTTCATCTCGCTGGTTAACCGAGAAGGGGATTTCGGCGAGGCCAGTATAACTGGTGTAATGTTTACTTTGCACTAAACCCCCGTTTCCACTACGGTTGCCTGTCTGCCATCACAATACCTTACACATGTACACTTATTTATTTTAGATACTGGTGCACTTTGTCGTCCACCTGGATGTGTATGTTTGTAAATTGTAGTGTAAGGTATTCTGATTCCAAACACAAGGTAAACAAATTGACTGGCTTTTATTTTTTAAATGGCGAGACATATTTTAAAACAAATAAAATTAGAAGAATTATGTTCACCTCAGGTATCATCCTGCAAATTATCTAAAAGATCTCAATCCGACATTTTAATACAGAACACGGCAACATTTTCTCTGATCTTCTTTTTTATTATCATCGTTTTTTATTATTTCTTTGACCTATTTCCTTCTTCTTTTCGTAGGGCCACTACTGCATTATTGTACATTAATAGAGTTGAAAGGAAGTACAGAGTGGATCAAGCCCCAGGTACTAGCAAGTTACTTTGTGGCCCTTGCTTTTTGTTATTCAACACGTCTTTATTCCTTCTTCATTTTGGGGGTTTTAGAATAGTTTCGTCTGACGGTTCGTCAAATTGTTTTGTGGCTAACGAAGAAGATCTCGACTGGTTTCCTGGTTAGTCCAGCACTTAGTGAGGATCTTTTTAAACCTCTGCTTCAACTGATAAGAAATACACCTCGACTCCTTGTGCTCCTGTGCCCTCTGGTGGCCAACAGGTGCAACTACACACTGCTTTACACCTGAGCGCACTCAGCTACTCTCCATTAAATCAAACTGCAGATCTGCATGATCTCCTCCAAAGAAAACATGCACACCTCTTGCTCGCTGCAATGCATTCTGGGACTGACATGTTCTCGGGAGCATGAAGGACAAACGGAGACGATAACGAGGCAGCGATGGAAAGCAGTCGTCAGTTGAAAAATGACAGCCTCCATTTACAACTACAGATATTTATCAATCACTAAATGAGAACTCTGATGAAAACAACCCGTTTATTTCCCACTGGACGCACGGCATCACATCATAAATACTCGTAACATTACACCGTTGTACGTCCTGTACCACAGCTATAGGAATAAGGACTTGGAGATTTTGGAAGAATAAAGTGCTTTGAGTGCTTATATTTAAATATCTCGATGCATTCCTTCCTTCAGTGTTCAGTGAACTCTGTGTCCGCTTTCTGAGACACAGTGACACGTTTCTGAATATGAGCAGGAAGCAAAAAGACCCTATTGTGTGATTTCATCATGCAGCCGCCACACAGGTCGCTATTGTGTTCCTGCGTGTGTGTGTGTGTGTGTGTGTGTGTGTGTGTGTGTGTGTGTGTGTGTGTGTGTGTGTGTGGTGTGTGTGACTTACATCAAATCCCGTGTTTGGATCCCAGCCCACGTGACCGATGTGCCTGCAGAAGACGGGACAGATATGCAGATATGTGGTGAGATCACATGCATAAATATACAGAAGCATGTGGGCCACGGTGTGCACATGTAAAACACACACACACACACACACAGGAGTGACATCAGTCAGATAGACAGAGGGTCATTGAGAAGCTCTCAGACCACAATGCAACATGCTTACTGCTTGATCAGACAGAAAAAAAACACACACACACACACACACACACACACACACACACACACACGAGATTTTTCTTTGTCCTTTTTGTCACTAAGACAGTTTTGTCTCAGGAGTTTTACACATGCAGAGTTTGCTGTGACCGTGTGAAAATCTGATAACTTGTGTTATCCAGAATACAATCTTTTGGGGGTTTTGTAGCTTCAGCGAGAAATATTTGGAGATTTTCCAAGGCTTGAGACGTGCTGCCAAACATCTGCTTATACTCTATACTGTAAGTCGCTTTGTCTTTTTTCTCTAATGAGAAATTAAGCAAAACATTTGACTGCAAGGATTTTCCTTTCGATTTAAATGAAAACATAATAATATGCAATACTCCCAAAAAACAGAGCTATCCGTTTGAGAAGAACTACTACGAATAAAGGTCGATGCATACTGAATAATATAGGATTAGTATTGCCGTATTTTATTGGCTATTTGTATATTTGTTGGTAATGTATAAATAATTAAAGCAAAAAAAAAAAAAAAAAAAATAACTTTTTGGACCTTGTTTAAAATGGCGAAAGTCAAAGCTTAAAGACTTGCTAAAAAACATTTCCCAAATCATCCCATGGCTTTTCAGTTTTAAAACGGGCCACTGATTTATCTTGTTGAAGTAGCCACTAGAGCTTAACCGGTTGCGTTTGGAGTCGGAGCCACCGAGGACTAACAAGGTATCGTAAGTGTTAGGCAATCATTTGCTTAGGTATTCAACCTTCGACACGGTTCATCTCACCGTCTCCTCTCCCCGTCTCCTCTCCCACGGCACAGGTCTACGGCCTTGGGTATCGCTGCTATCTCTCTGGAGGAGCGGCAGCTTGGGCGCATTGTTGCTGCCAGTCTGTGACCGAGCACAAGCCGCCATGAGGTAGTTTACTGTTCACAAGGTTCCCTGGCGCTCATTCTTTCACATTCTTTCTGTGGACGAGAGCTCTATAGATTCAGGGTCCGTGATGTTTCGTCTCGCTGATGAGGAATGTTGATTATTACACTCCGAACTAATTAAAACCTCGAGCTGCAGAAGAGTTCTTCAGAATTGGTTGGGGCGGCGAAGTCCATAGGGACTAGGGTTGCCAGAAACTGACCATGATCAAAATCGATTATTCGGCAGCCCTGGCGAATAATAATAGATTATTCGACAGCCCGCGGGAGAGAAAAAAAAAAAGAAGGAATTCCGTTGTTTTCTTTACTGGAACATGTTTAACAGTACAAACAACAACAAGCATGTCATCACAACGACGTGGCCTTGAAGTGAAGTTGGTAATGGCCGGCTGCTGCGTCTTTCTCTGTAACCTCTTTGGCTTCGCACTCAAATGCCAACGCATTGTTGAGGTTGAGCTGTGAGAGACCAACGTCTTTTCGCAGAGCTTGCATTTAACTTCCTTTGGACTTGTAAGTTCGAAGTAGTTCCACGAGGAGGAACTCTTTGTACCTGCCGCTTTGTTCATCTTTAGTCGCACGTGTGAGGGGGAGGGGGGGGGGGGGGGGGTCGGTGTGTAGCAGCTGCAGCAGCAGTCTGCTCTGCACGCAGGCTTCCTCCAAGTTTACAGTAAAACAAACTGGTGGTGTGACCAATGACCATTTACAATTATTAATACTATTACTATTATTAGCATATATATATATATATATTTATTTATGAAACTAAGCCAGAAAAAAAAAATAAAAACATAAATAATAAAAAAAATAAAAAATCGATTTTTAAAAATAATATTCGATTATGGAGACTGTAGCGAATATTCGAATAATCGAATAATCGCTGGCATCCCCAATAGGGACTTGTCTTGGCAACCGGAAGGTCACCAGTTCAAGTCCCGGAAAGACCAAGTGCTACCGAGGGGTCCCTGAGCAAGGCACCGTTCCCTACACGGCTCCCCGGGCGCCGTACAAAATGGCAGCCCACTGCTCCGAACACTAGGATGGGTCGAATGCAGAGAAACCGTTTCGTTACATAAGTTGAATCTTCTTCTACAACCGCTGTGTCAACTCGTGACTAGGGATGCCAGCGATTATTCGCTACAGTCTCCATAATCGAATATTATTTTTAAAAATCGATTTTATTTATTTTTTATTTTTTTCTGGCTTAGTTTCAACCAAAATATATATAAATATATATATGCTAATAATAGTAATAGTATTAATAATTGATTATTATTCGCCAGGGCTGTCGAATAATCGATTTTGATCATGGTCAGTTTCTGGCAACCCTACTCGTGACACAGCACCTGTCGTCAACTCTCCGGCCGTATCTCCAAATAAACCGTCAGTGTTTGCCATCAAAGCTCTCCTCGTGCCTCTGAGTCCCGTTTCCAATTGCTTCAGAAGTTCCCCCGCAGTAAGTAAACATAAAAAATGACTTGAAAGTTATAAGTAATATTTCAATGAATAACTCCAACCTGGTTGAGCTTCTCCAACGTGAGGACTTTCTGCTTTCCTTTGTTCGATAATATCTCGGTTTTAGAGTTTGAGCCACACTGGGGACTAAAAACACTATCGTAAGTAAACTTAGAAAATAATTGAAAGTTATAAAAATAATCAATGATTTCTTGAGCGATTATTCAATTAAAGACTCCAACGATTGCCTGGTTGAGCTTCTCCAACGTGAGGACTTTCTGCTTTCCTTTATATCCCTGGGTTCTGGACAGACTTTTGGAGACGGGAGACTCACTGGAAGTTGCTCGGCGTGCCGATGTCCGCCTTGGTGAGCTTCTTCTTCTTGCTGGCTTTGGCCTTCTTGTCCTTCCGGTGGAGCATGTTGTTCAGGTGGTACGGCTGCTGGCTGTGGGAGTTGTGGAAGCGGCTGTTGTTGATCTCCGGGTTCTTGATGTCCACAGTGGCGATGTGCAGCGCGGGACCTGAAAACAGAGAGACGGACATGAGCCCGTTTAGAAACAACACTTCTACACGGCGAATATTGAAGGTCACCGATTATTTCCACGTCTTTTATACATAAGCATGTGTCCCCTCTTCTTCATGTCTCTTCTACATCAACATGTGTCCCCTCTTCTTCATGTCTCTTCTACATCAACATGTGTCCCCTCTTCTTCAGGTCTCTTCTACATCAACATGTGTCCCCTCTTCTTCATGTCTCTTCTACATCAACATGTGTCCCCTCTTCTTCATGTCTCTTCTACATCAACATGTGTCCCCTCTTCTTCATGTCTCTTCTACATCAACATGTGTCCCCTCTTCTTCATGTCTCTTCTACATCAACATGTGTCCCCTCTTCTTCATGTCTCTTCTACATCAACATGTGTCCCCACTTCTTCAGGTCTCTTCTACATCAACATGTGTCCCCTCTTCTTCACGTCTCTTCTACATCAACATGTGTCCCCTCTTCTTCACGTCTCTTCTACATCAACATGTGTCCCCTCTTCTTCATGTCTCTTCTACATCAGCATGTGTCCCCTCTTCTTCACGTCTCTTCTACATCAACATGTGTCCCCTCTTCTTCACGTCTCTTCTACATCAACATGTGTCCCCTCTTCTTCACGTCTCTTCTACATCAACATGTGTCCCCTCTTCTTCACGTCTCTTCTACATCAACATGTGTCCCCTCTTCTTCACGTCTCTTCTACATCAACATGTGTCCCCTCTTCTTCACGTCTCTTCTGCATCAACATGTGTCCCCTCTTCTTCATGTCTCTTCTGCATCAACATGTGTCCCCTCTTCTTCACGTCTCTTCTACATCAACATGTGTCCCCTCTTCTTCATGTCTCTTCTACATCAGCATGTGTCCCCTCTTCTTCACGTCTCTTCTACATCAACATGTGTCCCCTCTTCTTCACGTCTCTTCTACATCAACATGTGTCCCCTCTTCTTCACGTCTCTTCTACATCAACATGTGTCCCCTCTTCTTCACGTCTCTTCTACATCAACATGTGTCCCCTCTTCTTCACGTCTCTTCTACATCAACATGTGTCCCCTCTTCTTCACGTCTCTTCTGCATCAACATGTGTCCCCTCTTCTTCATGTCTCTTCTGCATCAACATGTGTCCCCTCTTCTTCACGTCTCTTCTACATCAACATGTGTCCCCTCTTCTTCACGTCTCTTCTACATCAACATGTGTCCCCTCTTCTTCACGACTCTTCTACATCAACATGTGTCCCCTCTTCTTCATGTCTCTTCTACATCAACATGTGTCCCCTCTTCTTCATGTCTCTTCTACATGCTGCCGTTAACTCTCACACTGAGCCTTCATTATCCATCTCGTCGAATATCCTAAAGGTCAAGTGTTGGTCTTTCCTCTCCCGTCGGTTTGATAGCATTCCTCGAGTCCTGGAATTCCTCCTAATCTCAACACAAACCTCGGCAGCATCTGACAGAACACTAATCCACTGCTAATCCCAGTCTAAATCTCCCGACTCCCCATGCATGCTGGAAGTCTACGACCAGGAACACTGTCTCGCCTCAAGCCCTCAAACTCCAAGAACCAGGAGGCGAGGTGTTGAACATGGCAGGATTTTACCGAGGTATCGAGAAAGATAAGACTCCAGATATTTGGCCTCTTTGATTGATAAAATGATGGTATTGAAGGTAAACGTGTTTATACTTCTCAACAGAGACGGTAAGTAACTAAGTGCATTTACTCAAGTACAATTTAGAGATACTTGTACTTTAGTATTTCCATGTTATGCTACTTTGTACTTCTACTCCACTTCAATTCAGAGGTACATGCTGTACTTTACTCCACTACATGTATTTAATCCCTTTAGTTACTTCTCAGATGTGGATGAATGATGTGAAATCTAATCAAGTGTTGAATCAGACTTTAGTTCCACCTGGAGTAAATCCACCAGCTACCCTGCAGTCTACAAAGTACTTCAGACGAGCTGCTCCTTCACCAGCTACCCTGCAGTCTACAAAGTACTTCAGACTAGCTGCACCTCCACCAGCTACCCTGCAGTCTACAAAATACTTCAGACTAGCTGCACCTTCACCAGCTACCCTGCAGTCTACAAAGTACTTCAGACTAGCTGCACCTTCACCAGCTACCCTGCAGTCTACAAAGTACTTCAGACTAGCTGCACCTCCACCAGCTACCCTGCAGTCTACAAAGTACTTCAGACTAGCTGCACCTTCACCAGCTTTGAGAACACTTTCATGATCAATCATTATAAACATATCATATATATTATTCTGAAATGGACCAATCTGCACAACGACTACTTTCACTGTCTTTCACTATATTTAGATGAGAATACTTTCTACTTTCACTTGAGGAACATTTTGAATGCAGGACTTTTACTGTAACAGAGTATTCCTACACTCTGGTACTTCTACTTTTACTCAAGTACACGACCTGAGTACTACTACTTTTACTCTAGTACAAGATCTGAGTACTTCTACTTTTACTCTAGTACAAGATCTGAGTACTTCTACTTTTACTCAAGTACAAGATCTGAGTACTTTTACTCAAGTACAAGATCTGAGTACTTTTACTCAAGTACAAGATCTGAGTACTTTTACTCAAGTACAAGATCTGAGTACTTTTACTCAAGTACAAGATCTGAGTACTTTTACTAAAGTACACGATCTGAGTACTTCTACTTTTACTCAAGAACAAGACCTGAGTACTTCTACTTTAACTCAAGCACAAGATCTGAGTACTTCTACTTTTACTCAAGTACACTATCTGAGTACTTCTACTTTTACTCAAGTACAAGACCTGAGTACTTTTACTCAAGTACAATATCTGAGTACTTCTACTCAAGAACAAGATCTGAGTACTTCTACTTTAACTCAAGTATACGACCTGAGTACTACTACTTTTACTTTAGTACAAGATCTGAGTACTTCTACTTTAACTTAAGGACAAGATCTGAGTACTTCTACTTTTACTCAAGTACAAGATCTGAGTACTTCTACTTTTACTCAAGTACAAGATCTGAGTACTTCTACTTTTACTCAAGCACAAGATCTGAGTACTTCTACTTTTACTCAAGCCCAAGATCTGAGTACTTCTACTTCTACTCAAGTACACGATCTGAGTACTTCTACTTTTACTCAAGTACAAGACCTGAGTACTTCTACTTTTACTCAAGTACAAGATCTGAGTACTTCTACTTTTACTCAAGTACACGATCTGAGTACTTCTACTTTTACTCAAGTACAAGATCTGAGTACTTCTACTTTTACTCAAGTACAAGATCTGAGTACTTCTACTTCTACTCAAGCACAAGATCTGAGTACTTCTACTTTTACTCAAGTACAAGATCTGAGTACTTCAACTTTTACTCAAGTACAAGATCTGAGTACTTCAACTTTTACTCAAGTACACGATCTGAGTACTTCTACTTTTACTCAAGTACAAGATCTGAGTACTTTTACTCAAGTACAATATCTGAGTACTTCTACTCTAACTCAAGTACAAGACCTGAGTACTTCTATTTTTACTCAAGTACAAGATCTGAGTACTTTTACTCAAGTACAATATCTGAGTACTTCTACTTTAACTCAAGTACAATATCTGAGTACTTCTACTCAAGAACAAGATCTGAGTACTTCTACTTTAACTCAAGTATACGACCTGAGTACTACTACTTTTACTTTAGTACAAGATCTGAGTACTTCTACTTTTACTCAAGTACAAGATCTGAGTACTTCTACTTCTACTCAAGTACACGATCTGAGTACTTCTACTTTTACTCAAGTACAAGACCTGAGTACTTCTACTTTTACTCAAGTACAAGATCTGAGTACTTCTACTTTTACTCAAGCACAAGATCTGAGTACTTCCACTTTTACTCAAGCACAAGATCTGAGTACTTCTACTTTTACTCAAGCCCAAGATCTGAGTACTTCTACTTTTACTCAAGCCCAAGATCTGAGTACTTCTACTTTTACTCAAGTACAAGACCTGAGTACTTCTACTTTTACTCAAGTACAAGACCTGAGTACTTCTACTTTTACTCAAGTACAAGACCTGAGTACTTCTACTTTTACTCAAGTACAAGACCTGAGTACTTCTACTTTTACTCAAGTACAAGATCTGAGTACTTCTACTTCTACTCAAGTACACGATCTGAGTACTTCTACTTTTACTCAAGTACAAGACCTGAGTACTTCTACTTTTACTCAAGTACAAGATCTGAGTACTTCTACTTTTACTCAAGTACACGATCTGAGTACTTCTACTTTTACTCAAGTACAAGATCTGAGTACTTCTACTTTTACTCAAGTACAAGATCCGAGTACTTCTACTTCTACTCAAGCACAAGATCCGAGTACTTCTACTTCTACTCAAGCACAAGATCTGAGTACTTCTACTTTTACTCAAGTACAAGATCTGAGTACTTCAACTTTTACTCAAGCACAAGATCTAAGTACTTCTACTTTTACTCAAGTACAAGACCTGAGTACTTCAACTTTTAATCAAGCACAAGATCTGAGTACTTCTACTTTTACTCAAGTACAAGATCTGAGTACTTCTACTTTTACTCAAGCACAAGATCTGAGTACTTTTACTCAAGTACAAGATCTGAGTACTTCTCCTTCTACTCAAATACAAGATCCGAGTACTTTTACTTTTACTCAAGTACAAGATCTGAGTACTTCTACTTTTACTCAAGCACAAGATCTGAGTACTTTTACTCAAGTACAAGATCTGAGTACTTCTACTTTTACTCAAGCACAAGATCTGAGTACTTCTCCCACCTCTGCTTCATAAAGTAAGGCATCAAACATATGGTATTTTCATCAGTACAGAAACAGAGGTATCATTTGGCAGATATGTTTCCACTAAATGCAGTTTCTTGTTCCCGAGTTCCTGCCAAGACTCCTTGAGGAAAGCTGCTAAACTCGCCAATAAAACTCTGGTTTCTTCTCCAAAACAAACCTGACGGCATCCACTTACAACTTCCCTTCCTACTTGGCTGGATACAGCTCCGAGTGTATATCGAAGCTTTCGTCAATAAAGAGCATCTATGAAGAAGATGTAAGAGTTCACATCAGGTAACGGGAGATTCGGAGGCCTCAACCTTCCCAAACAAAGCAAATGATCCCCGAAGTACCAACACACAAGAAGCTGCTCCACTAGACCAGTTCTTGTCATTCCTGTTCTCAGAATGAGGACAAGAACAGGACAAGAGGAAGGCAAACTTTGTTCATTGACAAAATCGAGTTACGGCCTAGAAAAGATGCACGCAGAACTCTTCCAATATCTCCAGCCTCCACAAGGAAAGCTGCTAAACTTGCCAATTCAATTCTTGGATTTTTTCCAAAACAAACCTGACGGCCTCAATTTACAACTTCCCTTCCTACTTGGCTGGATACAGCTCCGAGTGCATATCGAAGCTTTCGTCAATAAAGAGCATATGTGAAGAAGATGTAAGAGTTCACATCAGGTAACAGGAGATTCGGAGGCCTCAACCTTCCCAAACAAAGTAGGAGGACAAGAAGAAAACAAGTGAAGGTGAACTTTGTTTAACGTTTAAATTGTATTCAGGAAAAACATGTCGCTGCTTCCCAAAGTAATGTCCGAAACGTCGGCATCATTCTGCAGATTTCACTAAACACCGTTTCTTGTTTTGCCAAGAAAAACTCGAGTTCCTGCCAAGAACACGTGCGATCAAAGTCTTTGAAAGACTGGAGTGCAACTTGATAGACTCCATAAGGACAGTAGCTAAACTCTGCTTTCTTTTCCAAGAGAAACACAACGGCATCAATTTACAACTTCCCTTCCTACTTGGCTCGACACGGCGAAGAGTATATATTCAAACCATCGTCAATGAAGAGCATCTGTGAACAAGGATTTAAGAGTTCACATCGGCTAAAGAGAGATTCAGAGGCACACTAAACAAGTGAAGGCGAACTGTGTTCAATGAACGACTCTTATTGAAGAAAAACAAGTCCATACTTCTCAAAGTAAGGTATCCAACATCTTCCATTTGTATTAGGGTTGCCAGAAACTGACCATGATCAAAATCGATTATTCGGCAGCCCTGGCGAATAATAATCGATTATTCGACCGACCCCGAGACTGTAGCGAATATTCGAATAATCGCTGGCATCCCTAATTTGTATCAGTACTGACATCTAGGTATCATTTAGCAAAACATATACTTCCACTAAATGCAGTTTCTTGTTTGCCTAGAAAACTCGATTCGCTGCCAAACACATGAGCACTACTTTTGACAGACTCCATAAGGGAAACCGGCAACACGGCCAAAAAAAAAAAAATTGGCTCTTCTCCAAAACAAACCTTAAAACCCGTCTTCCTACTCTGCTTGATACAGGAACGAGTTTATATTCAAGTCCTCGTCAATACAAAGCATCTATGAAGAAGGTCACATGAGGTAACGAGAGATTCGGAGGCCTCAACATTCCCAAACAAAGAAAATTATCCCTGAAGTACCAACACAAGCAGCTGCTCCACTAGACCAGTTCTCGTCATTCCTGTTCTCAGAATGAGGACAAGAAAAAACAACAACTTTGTTCATTGACAAACTAGGGTTGCGGACAAAAAAACCATGCGCCGATCGATCAAAGTCTTTGAATATATCCAGACTCCATGAGGAAAGCTGCTAAACTCGCCAATACAACTCTGGTTTCTTCTCCAACACAAACCTGACAGCATCGACTTACAACTTCCCTTCCCACTTGGCTGGAAACAGGTAAGAGTATACATCCAGGCCATTGTCAATGAACATCAAGTGAAGACGCTGAGGCTGGATTTAAGAGTTCACATCAGGTAGCGAGAGATTCGGAGGGCTCAACATTCCCAAACAAAGTAGGAGGACAAGAAGAAAACAAGTGCAGGTGAACTTTGTTCAACGTTTAAATTGTATTCAGGAAAAACATGTCGATGCTTCCCAAAGTAATGTTGGAAACGTTGGTATCATTCTGCAGATTTCACTAAACACCGTTTCTTGTTTCACGAAGAAAAACTCGAGTTCCTGCCAAGAACACTCTTTGAAAGACTGATAGACTCCATAAGGAAAGCAGCTAAACTCAACAAAACTCTTAGCTCACAACTACCTTTCCTAATTGACTGGATATAGAAAAGAGTATATCCAAGCCCTCATCAATAAAGATCAAGTGGAGAAGCTGAGGCTGGATTTAAGAGTTCACGTCAGGTAACAAGAGACTCGGAGGCCTCAGCATTCCCAAACAATGTAACCCTGAAGCTGCTTCACTAGACCAGTTCTCGTCATTCCTGTTCTCTCAATGGAGGACGAGAACAATAGAGAAACTGAGACCCACATTCAGACACAGCAGCATCGCCCCTCTGTCGCTCTCACGCTTCACAATTTAAATGTCAGAGTGAATGTGGAGAAAACTTCAATGAAAGCCCGGTCGCAGGGAGAACATTCTGGAGCTGATGAAAGAGACGACTGATTAGTTCGGTGTATGTTAATCCTGCTCTCTGTCGCCCCACTGTTTGCCCACAGTCAGAGGGCTTAATGAACCGTCTGTTGAGACAACGTGCAGAAATCTGCAGAGGAGAATAATTACTGCGACCAAAACTCACAACTGTTCTTTGCCTAGACCTCATGAACACTAAGATAGGCTTTGCAGCTGCCTCCCCAAACGCAAAGACACTCTTCGTACAACATTCACTGATTTTGGCTGAACTGGCTACTGAAGGGACTGATACACATTTCTTGTCAACTTGCATATTTTACCAGCGTTTGGCATTCAACACCCTGGTGCTTGGCTATCGGGCTGTGAAGAGATTCGGTCCTTCCTACATCCAGGAAACGGTTAAACTATACACTTCAGCACTTTGCTCAGCGTCGGCCAATCAGCTTGCCACTCCCTGAAGGTTATGTTGAACCCAGGTAACCGCCAACAAAGACACACCTGTCTGCCATAATGGTAGGCGACCCATTGATAACACAGCAGGAAGTCTAGACATCTTCCGAGCCGTTTATCTTGTACAGAAAATACGTTTTAGCCCATTTGAAACTAATGCACCAGCCCTAAAAAAGGTTTGATTTATTATAAGCTACTGTATCTGCATTTTTCTGAGTTTGTATCTTTATGGTTTAATGCACTTAAAGTAAACATATTAGATGAAAGAAACCACTGATGACATGTAATTATTCTGTTCCCCAGGTTCTGACGAATACAAATTGTAGCCCCGCTAACTTAACTTTAGACCACATCCACATTAAACCTGCAAAAGATGTTCTGGCCTTACGTCCACAAGGAGGTGTCAAAGACAAATATAGACCGGTGTGTGCTTTGTAGAAACCGCCTGCAAATTGGATAGATCTTAAAATATCAGCCTCGTTTGGTGTGGAAAGGAACGCTTTTTAAATGGCTGAGCTTTATAAAATATTGCATCCACATCATACTATCAATCAAAGTATATATAATAGTGCTGTAGCGACGCATCGACTTCAAAATATCGCCGACGACATATTTCCGCGTCGCTACACACACGTGGGTCACCCACAGCAACAAGCAGTTCTAGCTGTGGTGGCTACCATTAGCAGCTAGCATTTGCTCTCCGATCTTTACATTAAAATGGAATTATGGATTATAAATTCAATCATTTTTTTATACATAGACGTTAAAAACCTATGGATTAACCGATTCAGCCGCGTTTTTTCTCGTTTTAATGCCATTGAACACGTCTTTTGATCAGATTGACAGCTACGGTGGTGAGACGATCTCCCTAGAAGCTCTGTAAAGGTACGTGTTGTGATGACTGTATTTGCTTCCCCTGTCGCGAGTCCGGATCACTCAGTGATGATACTATATACCTACATAATCTGTGGAACCTCAGCTTTAATCGGATATCTTGTATGTGCAGCTACGATGAGTAATAAGGGTACTTTTATCTTGAGTTCTGTGCCAATGTCCGTTAGCATTTTTCGCTCATGGGTCATTTAGATGCTTCTTATGAGACTGTTTTGTTTTGGTAAACATGGTTCGTATCGTCAATTAGCTGAGATTATTCCCGTTAATCTGGTATAACACGTTAATAGTCTGTTAAATATTAAGATTCCCTGAGACACAGTATCGTGAATTTTTTTTTTTACATGACGTTTTTTATGAATTGAACAACAGAAAAATAATCGTTAGATTAGTCGACTAATCGATCAAATAATCGCCCGATTAATCGTTTTCAAAATAATCGTTTCCCCCCAGCACTAATATATAATGTAAAGTATAAGGTCAATGGTTTAAAAGAATATCAGGCTGCAGACAGTTTTAGTTGAAATATCGTGATAAAATAGTAAGTGTTGAAGAATTCTTCAGGTCTTTTGAGATATCCACGACCCAACCATTCGACACATGACCTTACATCTATCCATTTCTTTAATTCTGTCTTTGCAAACAAAGTAATATATGCACCGTTGAGCTAATACTGGCACATCTACATGGGTATTTGTCATATGTAATGCTGATTCATAAACACTTTTATGAATATTAAAACATGTATTTAAGAAAGATGAAGCGACCAGAACAAATGTGGAGCAGCAGTAACCGTCGAGATTAGAGATTAGCCGTAATGTGCAGCACGACAGGGTTTAAAGGGAACAACAACGGAGGCCATGTGGTCCACATATGGCACAGATGGGCTTCCTGCTGACAGATTAACCTGCGGCTGACTGCCTCCCTATGTGAGTGTGAGTCATGAAGTCTGCAAGACAGCGCGTCAGGAAACACCACGGCGCTGTCACACAGTCACACACAAAAACATATCTTCGGGTGCTCGGTTTATAATCAGATTCTCGCTTCCGATTTCTACGAGCTGCTTTGTAAAACCACATATACTGAAGATATAGACAAACGTTTGAGAGTATGTGTTCTGCAACAAAAAGAGGATACAGGATGCAGTCAGGTGTTTGAGAAGAAGAACCTATACGGATAAGGGCTGCACAATTAATCAAAATGTAATTGAAAGTAATGCAAAACAAAAATCCTATTTGTTAAAAGGCTAAATGTTAAAAATACATTTTTAATGAAGTATAGTGGAGCTGCAGAGATACTCAGGCCTACTCGTCGTATACTACAAACTAATTTGTATTAGAAATCCTCACTCAGAATACAGTACACTAATGTTTGTCGCATAGGTTAAGTGAGAAGTTGTAGTATGAATAGGATTACCGTACTTTTCGGACTATAAACCGCGACTTTTTCCCCCATTTTTTCTGTACAGCTAACGGCCACTAGGGGACCTCCTAAATCTATGGATTTACAGGTAAAATTAACCACCTTTAATGCTACGGGCTCTAGGACCGGTCCGCGCCCGCCACCTTTAAGCGGCGGGCTCCAGCAGGAAAAGCTGGAGGCCGGGAAAGAGTGAGACAGGTAGCGCGCCAAAGTAAAAGTGGAACCGAGAGACAGAACGAGAGCAAGACAGACGGACAGTTTAGCTGCTGCGGCTCATATGCCGGTGCGCTTTGTAGTCCGAAAAGTACGGTAGTCAGAATTGGTACTTCCTCGTGACAAAGCAAAACTGTTATTGTTGAAAGCTATAAAACCTTGAACGTTTACAACACCGTTAAATAAAAGCAATCTGTGCGATACAGAATTCCACAATTTAATAATGTTAATACTGGCTGCTGCTTCGCCACTTTGTATACGTCATCAGGGGTGTTTCTAGAACGATATAGTGGGAGAACTATGGCGCTGATCTTGTATATAAGATGTATCAATTCGGAACTGAAGCCGTCTCTGCCGTCAGACGCTCTATTTGACACTTGAGTAATTATACAGTTTTTGACTAACAGAAATATCGTTTTCTGGCAACATTTTACGGGGAAAATCTGCATTTTGGTACGGGGGCAGAGAACAAGCTCTCTTACTCTTATAATGGTGCCCCTTTTCTTATATATTGCATCTGTACTTATTTGACGTGGGCTTCTTATTTAAAATGTTAGTCTTCTTGCATTTTAATTATACAGTTTTTATCCATTTTAAAAACAGCCGAGTTTTTGACCGGTTCTTTTTTTAGTCACCGCACCACAGACGGTACATCTGGAGATTTTCATTTAAAAATCAACAGATGTTTTTTTTCTTAATCCAGGTCAAGATGACGGAGCAGACCGGAGGCTACAGCAGCTGGAGGAGAATCTGAATCATCGACATTTAGAGTTCAACGTACCATTTTTAGGGTCACCTCTCTTCTCTGCAAAAAGAGAAATTAACACGGTTATAGTTTCAGAATATCAACACGTAAAATGGAAGATATTTAGAGATTTGTTTGGAAGAGGCGAGAGAAGAGGGTTTCAGAAAGTGTGCGCAGGTTTAGTTTTGTGGCAGTTCAAGCAAGACAAGTTTTAAAGACGCAAAGCCCACAAGTGTTGAAGCTTTCAGAGGAAAACATGCTGCCTTATGTAGAGAGGGGTGCAGGAAAGAGTCCACAAACCATCATCTCGAAGTCAATGATATGTTTGAATATGTTTTTGGTCCTGGGATAAGGTCTGTGGTTAACACAAGATGCAGAGATGATTGTTCTACGACATAAAATAAATCAGTAAATACCCTTTTGGTGGATTTAAAAACGGCGGTTCCTGACAAGTGTCTAAATGAGACGACTGAACGTCATCATGTTCATACATTAGCCTCCTTTAGCTTAGCGGCGGTGACGTGAAGTCATGTGACCGTGCTGTAGTTCCTTTATAGCCCAACATTAGCCACCTTTAGCTTAGCGGAGGTGACGTGAAGTCATGTGACCGTGCTGTAGTTCCTTTATAGCCCAACATTAGCCACCTTTAGCTTAGCGGAGGTGACGTGAAGTCATGTGACCGTGCTGTAGTTCCTTTATAGCCCAACATTAGCCACCTTTAGCTTAGCGGAGGTGACGTGAAGCCATGTGACCGTGCTGTAGTTCTTTCTAGCCCAACATTAGCCACCTTTAGCTTAGCGGAGGTGACGTGAAGTCATGTGACCGTGCTGTAGTTCCTTTATAGCCCAACGTTAGCCACCTTTAGCTTAGCGGTGGTGACGTGAAGCCATGTGACCGTGCTGTAGTTCCTTTATAGCCCAACGTTAGCCACCTTTAGCTTAGCGGTAGTGACGTGAAGCCATGTGACCGTGCTGTAGTTCCTTTATAGCCCAACATTAGCCGCCTTTAGCTTAGCGGTGGTGACGTGAAGTCATGTGACCGTGCTGTAGTTCCCTTCTAGCCCAACATTAGCCTCCTTTAGCTGAGCAGTGGAGACGTGAAGTCATGTGACCGTGCTGTAGTTCCTTTATAGCCCAACATTAGCCACCTTTAGCTTAGCGGTGGAGACGTGAAGTCATGTGACCGTGCTGTAGTTCCGTTATAGCCCAACATTAGCTTTTTACTCGAAAATCAGTAAGTGGTGTTAACATGTGGAGATTATCCTGCTGAACTAAACGTATGAGTATCATAAATATTTGTTTGACAATAATTTTAAATCCAATCGAAAGATCTTATTGGCTTTTTGTAGAGTGAACCTGGTAGATGCTATTGCTTAGTCGAAAAATATTATAAATATACATCATCCCTGCACCACTCTATTTGATGTAAACAGTCAGAAAAATAGTTCAGGAAGTCTTGAGCGGAAGGGAAGCAAAAGCTTTGAAAGCTTAGTTGTGTCTCAAAGAAAATCTCCCCCCTGTTTGACCCTCAGTCATCATCACAGTTTGAAGGCTGACATGCTGAGAGGAGCCTCGTTGCAGAGAACACAGACGGACTGACAGCTTTACCACAGAGAGACAAACACAAGTAACTGCAGCAGAGAAAAGGAGGAAACTGTCCCAAACTCAACACGTCCTCATCTTCAGATACGTAATGCAGATAGCTTAATACCCCTCAACAAACACTGCGCCAACAACAACAACAACCAGAAGCTGCATATCTTTGCATGAAGCGATAAGAAAGTAAGATTTGTTTACAACCAGGGTCCTTAATTCACAAACTTAAGATACCTCACCTTCTGATAACTCTCTAATCGAAGAGGAACTCAACAATATATTGGTGTGTATGATAAAAGGAATATATTCGAATAAGAGACCAAAGATTAATGCACGCATCTTTTCTTAATTTAAGAACAGTCTCAAGACCAAAACATTTCTTCAGACCAAGAGTCCGACAGCACTATGGATTATGTTGAAATGTCGTCTACTTCCTCTATAAATCTATTTTTAAAATGAGTAATCAATAAACCCTCCATGTTTACTGTTGTCGGCACAGATTCCCTCCTCTTGAGATACCCTCTGGGTGGAAGAAGTACTCAGATCTTGTACTTAAGTAAAAGTAGAAGTACCACAGTGTATAAATACTCGGTTAGCAGTAAAAGTCCTGCATATAAAGTTTGACTTAAGCCGAAAGTACTGGACTTGAATGAGGCGGACGGGTTTGGGACAGAACTGTAGATGTTAGCAGAAGAAGAGGAAAGAGTTCTGCAGCCCATGAGTGAGAGGTGAAAGGTCACACAGAGGAAGAGCACGTCGGTATAACGTACCGGTTTTGCGCTGCCGTCGGTTCAGCAGGTCGTTGATGGCCGCTCTGAATCTTTTGGCCTCTTCTTCACTGGCGAAGTTCAGACCGATCTGACAGTTCTGAGGGGAAGAAACAACACATTATTCAAATAAAAACATCTTACTTTGAATAAAGATGACTTAACGGAGGAGATTATAGAGCAGGGGTGTCAAACTCAAGGCCCGGGGGCCAAATCCGGCCCGCGACTTCATTTCATGTGGCCCCACAAGAGCTTGCAAAGAATATAATATGTTTATAATACGGTTACATGGCGATTTACAGAAGCACGTTGCCCATAAACTACATGTCCCACAATGCATCTCAAATTTGAATTTTTTTTCTCAGATTTGATTTTTTTCCTTCTAAATATGCATTTTTTTCTCAGAATTGACTTTTTTTTCAAAATGTCTTTTAAAATCATTTTGTGACATTCTCACTGAAGAGACTTGCAATTATTTGCCCCAGACTTCTGCTTTCAGACGTAGTTAAATATGAAGTTATTACCCTATCCGATAATAATCCAATGCAAAGGCAATAATGTAATATAATACATTAGTTTATATATTAAATATTTATGTATTTTTATATAGTCTTAAAGTTACAACCGGCCCTTTGAGTGCAGCCATAATGCGAATGTGGCCCGTGATGAAATTGAGTTTGACACCCCTGTAATAGAGTGTAAAGTCTGCACGACTCGGATAAGGATGTGTTGATTGGAAATTAAGCATTGTTAAATTCAAAAGATGGCATTAAATTAAGAAAAAGTTATTTATCAAAATATTGCTGATTTCTGGCTTTACCTGAAATACATTCAGCACAGACTTCTATAGCGCTTTAGACGCTCGAGTTAAACACCTCAAACATATTGATGCTTTCACAAAATAATTAAACAATGAGCATTTTGGTAAATAATCATCAGAAATGTGGATTTAATGAATAAGTGGGTAGACATGTCTGGTAAATTCAGAAACATTTACCAAAGTTTAGTCTTTAAATCGAGAATACTAATGGTCCCTTCTAGAATATTCGCATCGCTCTAATTGTGTGAGTTTCACCGCAGCTTGAAGTTGCGGGAAGGCCTCATTCAAACAGACACG
>NW_027263236.1:0-45174 GCF_902827115.2 Pseudochaenichthys georgianus
CAGTCCTCCAGACCTCTTTTTGTTTCCCGTTTCACTTGTGTGAGAAAACGGCTGATTATCAATAAATGCTCGTTACCAAGTACCGGTTATTGCGTGTATTCTTTCATGTTACGGGTATCAGCACGAGCCACTCGCGGAGTAGAGGTTGGGGCCGTAACAACATTTCCAAGACACTGTGAAATCTACTTTGCAATTCAATGGAGTAATACAAAGTTAAAATGGGCATTTTCTTTGTTTTTATTTGTTGATTGAGCTGATTGAATTGTGTAGTTATGGTACAATCCCAGTCAAATTTACAATATATTATCGTATTATTTAGATTTGTATGTTTACAGTAAATTACTGGCTACTGTGTTGCATTACTTCTACAGTAATAGTGTGAACATATAGGTAATTACTGTAATTTATGTACAGCAAGGTACCATAATACCACATCTCTGTACTGCTATATCACAGGGCATGGCAACTGTAAAGTCACAGTATTTAGTTGTACTTTTATTCTAATGTACTGTAACATATATACAGTAAATTACTGTGAAATATTTACAGTCAATTACTGTGAAATATTTACAGCAAATTACTGCGAAATCCATGCAACTAGTAGCCAGTAATTTACTGTAATTTTACAGCCAAACATTTTACAGTGTTTAGACAAGGATTTTTTTTTCCTCCCATCAGGCTTTCTCTTCTCTGTCTAGACTCTTTTTCTCTTAGTGTGTGTGTGTGTGTGTGTGTGTGTGTGTGTGTGTGTGTGTGTGTGTGTGTGTGTGTGTGTGTGTGTGTGTGTGTGTGTGTGTGTGTGTGTGTGTGTGTGTGTGTGTGTGTGTGTGTGTGTGTGTGTGTGTGTGTGTGTGTGTGTGTGTGTGTGTGTGTGTGCGTGCGTGTGTGTGTGTTAACGAAGAGCAGACTACATTCTGAGTGGGATGGTATCTGTGCTTTAGTTTGCATATGTGTATGTGTGTGAGGGAACTGGGGATGTGTGTGGCCAGTGTTAATATTTGTTTTGTGTCTGTCTTTACTATTGTCACTGTACCATGACACCTGTTTGAACTAATTAACTGAGTTGACTGAAGTGATTCAATCGTATTCTAATACCAATATAACTAATCCTGAGGAGTAATGGACTGTCACTGTGAGCCTGCAGCCATTTCAATATGTTCCCTGTGAGACTTTCTTTTATTTCTCCTTCACACTCTTATACCAGTGTTCTAATAAATAGAGCAGGGGTGTCCAAACTACGGCCCGGGGGCCAAATGCGGCCCGCGGGCCATTTTGAATCGGCCCTCAACAAATTCAAACAGTATAATGGAGTGCCCTCTTGTCTTGTATTGTACTTCTTAAATATAGATGAAAACAGATATTACACAGTAGTAATCGTGTGCTAATAAACGCACTTTTCAAATAAATTCAGTCAATTAAAGTTGAAAATGTTTTCTAACTAATCTAAATTGATAAGAAAAAAACCCATAACTTATTTTTATAACAAGCTTGAAATAAACCCTTCTTTTTTCCTCTTATGGTAAGCAATCTGGGGCTTCTGTTTTAAGGAAAGAGCTGCTCACAAAATAATTGAAACCCTTGAGCTGTGATTTAGGCTGATTAAGCATAATCTACCTACATTTGATTGATTTTGCTAACTTATAACTTAACTTATGAGGCAATATAGCTCACCTGAGTGGCCCAGCCCTTCGTATTTTTTCCTGTATGTGGCCCTCGATGAAAAAAAGTTTGGACACCACATAATGCATGTAACATAAACATTTCCCTGAAATTCATTATTCGAAAAACGATCTGTTCTCACTGTCTCCTTCTTGACTTTTCTAGAGTTTGTATGGTGTGGATAAAAGTTGAGAAGAAATCCCACTTTACTGCTTCTCAAAGTCAAGTTTTAGATTCATAGAAAGTCAGATGTGTGGACAGGCAAGCGGTGGAGGGTGATGAGAGAGATAGATGGTGTTCACATGGCAGACTAAAGCTCAGACTGAGACCAATAATCCTAAAGTAAAATGGAGAGTCAGTCCCTGCCACCTGTTCCCTGCATTCACGTTTACCCTCAACCATCCACAAGCACAAGAACGCAGCAACATTCCCTCCTTTCATTCGGGAAACTTTTTGCAATTGGTACCAAAGAGGGCCTGTGTTCTTGGTCCAGGTAGAGATTGCTACAATCAAAACATGTTCAGACAAATTACTGTTAATGATTTAGCTCAGCTCAAAGTAGTGTGATCAGGTGTTTATAACTAAGCTTTGGACATGGGATTTAAAGGGACCTATCATGCAAAATGCACTTGTTGATGTCTTTTATACATAACTATGTGTCCCCGGTGTGTCAGGGAACTCACAAAGTGTCAGAAAACAAAACCCTCTCTCTTTTCCTCCGTACCCAAATCTCTAAAAACAGGGCTACAACGGAGCTGATCCAGATTTGCGTCCGATATGACGTCATATCGGAAATGTGGACCCACGGCACTATCAGAAACATTGCTATCAGAAACAATACCCAAATGTTTTGGACTTAATATGGTCTTTATTTACATTAGCAAGCATCGCTAACACTCAGAGCTAACCTGTACTGGAGAGACTATGTGTAAAAAAGCAGGACATTTAAAAAAAGGTACTCACCTTGTGGTAAACCCGCAAGAGAAAAAGCATTTGAGCTCCATACTGTTTCAGAAATAATCCTTGATGTGGTTTGGAACATGATATGGCATTTAATCATGGCAGCATTTAGCTGTATCTCGTACAATTCTGAATAGTCGTGTTTTTTTATATATTTTTATATGTCTGAGTCCCATAATATATGCCTAAATATAGCATAATAGGAGACCTCTAAAATATGTTGGGAAGGTATTAACGTGCATTCAGGAGGTGTAGTATCCAAGGTTTTTGGGGATTGGTCAATTCAATGGACCACATGTCAGAATATCTCAGCATCTGTTGCATAGATTTTGACTCTTTTGTTTTAAAATCGGTCTTGGGCGATTGCAACAATATATCCTGGTATACAGGGTATGGAATGGTTGGTACCGGAATCATCCTGGTTGTACTGTCTACAGTCAACACAAACGTTGGAGTAATATACAACTCAAAAGCCATAACCAGTGCCAATGTCTCACTTTGTAAAACCTTATTGAGTAAAAAGAAAAACGGCATTAAACCGCTCTAAACATGCTACTGACCTCTTCCTCCTTTTCATCCCAGCGCTCCCAGTCATTTAAACGCAAGTGGAGGCATCTTGTTCCAGTCGGTTGGTTGTTCCTCATCATGCCTCAGAACAAAACAAAGAAACAGCGAGTCTGACAGAGTAATCAGTCAGCGGCAACAAAACACAGTGAGAGTTTTTAGCCTTCTGTTTGTCTGCCTGAAACAAATGAAGCCGGCAGGGGCACTGGCTTATATCAGGGGACAGCTTGTCGCAGATAATGCTCTCATTTGGAGGGAAATTGACCCTGGGCGCTGAATCTGCAACAAGATAAGTTAGTCTAGCTAGAATGCATGTAGGACTTTATTGGAACAAGAGGAAGAGAGAGAGAGTGAGGTGGTACAAAAGAGAGGAATTGCATTATTGCAGTGAGGTAGAAGCAGAAGATGGGTGTCCATGTATAAAGACAGAGAGAAATAAATGGAGCATCAAATGACTTTAATATACCGTGTGGCTGGTTATACAGTACAGCATGGTTAAGCAATGCTATTATTTTCCTGAAGACATATTTCTATAGAATTTCCATCGGTGGGGCTTCTTGTCATAGTGGATTTTGTATAACAGTATAGCGAATTCATCATAATGACAATATGTTGTAATATAATCATCACTAGTTCCTGCTGAAGAGTAGTACTTCGGTCACAAGTGAAGAGTAATGTATTCAATAATAAAAGTAGCCTCACTCCTTACCTGCTTTTATGTGGCACTTTGCTCTTAAGTATCACCCTTTTTATTCACAGGCACACCAATAAGCCTCCTCCTGGAAGAAATCAGCTGATATAACTTCCTGATTACATTTGTGTAGTTCCAAGTACAGCAAAACGACATGATTCAAACAACGTACTGTATGTTTTCTCCCCTTGTTTAAAGGCAAAATAAATAGGATTTTTCGAGCTGAAAAAGTTGTGTTTTCTTCCTACCAGACAAGTGTTTTTTTTTTGCAGTGTCATAGTGATCACTTGAGTCCTTAAGGACTATTAGCATATGTATATCTAAAACTGTACTTTTACAGAGTCCAGGAAAGTACTAACAAAGATTTAGCGAGTATACTATATGAAAAAGAACATTACACAAAATATCAAGAAATCTACAAAGTTAAGACGCTTTGTATTTTAAAAATAGAATAATTCAATTAGGTTGTTTTTTTCTTCAGCTTTGACCTGTTGTTTGACCTCTGTTTGAATTGCTGCCCATCATTCTTCTCATTCTTCCACCAGATGATAACACTTATTTCATTCTACAGCTGAAAACATAGTTTGTTTCCCTACATTCCAATAATAATCTTGTATGAGAGGTTTCATCTAGGGAGCGTTGATGGGTTTGAATGAGAGAATCTGTTTCTGTGTCCGTTCAGCATACGAATATGCTCGAGAGTGACAGGGTGTTATTTAGCTAGTGTGTGTGAGTGTGTGTACATGTGTGTTGTTTAAATGTGCTCACATGTAGATAAGTCATCCTGCCAGTATGTCATATTTAACAAGCGGACAGAATGTATTCGGGGGTGTTTGGTTAGGCAGAAGGAGCGTGCCTGCAGGGGCCTCTGGGGCCCCCGGACCTCTGTGATCCCATTACACAAGAGCCACCAGGAGTCTGCAGAATGTGAGTCCTCCCGTGTTCTGGTGAAACCTTGTACGTCCAGCGCAGTAAAATGCCAACATCGCTTTGGTACTTTTTTATTTATTTTTGCTCTTGAAATGCCAATACAGGGCTCAATTTACATTCTGCTCTCGATAGATTTTCTTTCGTGAGGATGCTGATTTGATTTTCCTTGGACACCAGTGAAACACAGCTCAGTCAATTTGTATTCAGACAAAGTGAGTCCCGGCCGGACTGACACAAAAATACTAAACACTCATGTCCCCTTAAGCCTGCTCATACAGTATGGAGTGGGGAAATGTCACTTTAAAGTACTGAACCAGAGTCTGTTTGAAGAGTATTGATTTGTATTTACATAATAAATACTATATTTAAAATGTAGTTTAGAGTTTCCAATTATACTTTCAGTCGTGCCTGAAAAGTCTGAATTATGAATGTTTATATATATTGTACAGCAGGTGTTAAACTTCATTATTCAAAAAACACCAGTTAAAATATGCATAACTGTATGCATACTATTTAGTTTTACTTGTATAGCACCTATCGCAAATTATAAGGGCTATAAAGAAAAATATATTGAATAACATTCAAATGACTTGTCAGTGGAGGAATGAAACAACAGCTTTTTATTTTAAGTATTGTTAAAGAGAAAGAACCGAGAGCTTAAGTCATTTTACTCTACAGTACCAACTATATCAAGAACAAGGTGAATTAATTTGTTTTCAACACCTTGGTCGCCATAATTTGAGAATCTTGTGGCAGTATAGAAGTTCAGTGAGCTCTTTATTCTCACCTTGATCGTTTGGTTATTGAGGAACAAACACGTGGATGCTATTAAACCTTCTAAAGGAAATATATAACAGTGAAGAGGAAGACCAAGATGGAAAAAATGGAAGGATCAGAAAAAAAAGATGAATTGCAATTGAAGAAAAGAGTTGTGGTGATTGAGATATATTTCCATTTAGATGGGAGGGCAGAGGCTTTTTCTGAGGAGAGGGACAGCGTTTTGATGTGAATCACTCTGCAAAGTCATCACGGTAAAATGGAGCTTGTATTTTGCATCTGCACGTGTTTGAATCCAAACTTTCAAGGAATACATCATAAAAACTTTCCCAAACCCTCGGACTCCACCTCCCGGGCACACATCAAAAAGAAGCTGTAATGGAAAAAGTTCTAGAAAAGAGAAGATGTGAAATTGTGTGTGTATTGAGCAGGTGTTTTTGTTAACCAGCCATTTCCAAATGTTTGGGGTTGTGAACATTAGTATGATTCGCCTTTGCACACCAGAGTAAAACTCAAGTAGAGGAGTACAAAGTTATAATGTTTAAGATTATTTGCCCATCAAATTTACATGAAGGAAAATAAATCATGCCTCGTGGTCACTGTCTCAAAACTCACAAAGAATAACAAATAAGGCACCAAAAATGATTCATTATTATGCAATTTGAAATAGATTTAAAGATGTATATATTATTATATTTATATATATAAATTCAAACAAAGCTTCAAAGTGAAATACAGTCATATATACAGTGCAAATTGCAATTTCTGAGAGTCAAATATGTTTAAAAGCAGTATTTAATATGATACAACTACTTTATACTTGGGAAGTGTTCAGTGTGTGTGCCTCCAACACGCAGACTCATTCTTCCATCAGCAGTTGCAGGGACCTTGCTGTGACTGTAGGGTCATCTCAGTGGCAACCACATCGGCTTCTTGATGCAACGATCAATGTCCTGTATCATCCATCACCATAGAGACGCAGAGGTCTCGCATAGAAATATCCTTTCAACTTTGTTGTGGGTCACTTCAGGTTTTCAACTTATTATTAGTACTTTTTCTTTTCTTTGGAGCAACATAAAAAGTCATAGTTGTACAAGGTGTTACTGTGTGGTATAACATGTTTCAATTGTAATGTTGAGGATGTACAATTATGCAAGTAAGCAGGATGGATAATCAATATGGAATATATTATACTATAGAATGAAAATTAAACTAATTTAAATAAAGTCCTGGTTGAAATTGTTTATGTGTTATGCCTAACAGATCAGATGATTGAGTCATTTTGGTTCATATTACTCTTATTGTAAATATATTTGCTTACAGTTTTCCCTTATTATTATTATTATTATTATTATTATAATAATAACAATAATTATTATTATTATCAGTTTAGATTTATTTATTTTATTTTGTATTTATTTATTTTATTTTTAATATTGTTTTGAATTTCTTTGTGTGCTTAATTTTGTTTTTTACCTGAGGTCGAGGTGGGGTGGGGATGGGGATGGGGGGTTGGATGTTTAAGATAGAAAACTGAAAGTGAGCCTTATGTTTCTGTCCCTTTCTTATTCTGTAATTGTATATTTTGTACTTGTAATGCTCAATAATATATATATATATATATATATATATATATATATATATATATATACAAAATTAATAAAATAAATAGTTTATGTGAAGTGATTTGCTCTGTGACTATGGATACACAAACCTGTCGCTGGTATTTAATAGACTGTAGCACACTGACTCTTCTCTCAAGGAAGAGTTTAAAAATGGAGTTTGTACCCCTTGTAACTTGTGGAAATATCAGTAAATGTGTGAGCTGGTTGACATTCAGAAGAAACACATTTTCATAAAAACATGTCTGTATTTGTAACTCTTCTGACCTTGACATATTGTCCCATCTAACCGTGGATTCATAGCAACTGTTTCAAAAATATGAATTATCAACAACTGATGAGATTTGTTCTATGTGCCCCTTGAGGAAAACAGTGGTAATATAAATACAATTAGGTCACAGTGTGCATTTCTATGACACTGTTAGCAGTATATGTAACACCCCATAATTAACCATCATATTGCAATTCGTCTAATTATACCATAATTACAGAAGTGATGAGGTGGTAATTTACAGAGCTTCCACTGAGTAGGTATAATTAAAGAGTTTGATATGCATCTGTCAAGTTTAAAGGTGTTTCTGTCATTACCTGCCCACTGCCTTTGAGACTTTAAACATTAAATCTATTCTGTTCAATCTTCCACACGTACTTACAGAGAAAAAACTGCAGTGATGTCTTTGATAGCAGCTGACTATTCCCATGTCTTTTTTATTTTACCCACTTTAAAGGGTTGAATTATCTCTCTTCTTGTATAAAATATAGGCCGAATTTGTCTTCCCTTCCCTCAACTATAGATAGTCCGAAAGTGATTCCTTTTTCCCAAAGATTTAAAAGGAGAAAGACGGAGCGACGCCATGGTTTCCTCTCTATCCATGTTTGCAAGTAGAAAGACATTGTTGAGGAGGGATTTGGATGAAAAAAGCACAAGAAGTGGAATTAATTAGAAAATGTAGTGGCAATTTCTTATGTTACCTTATATGCTTCTAAAAGCATTGTCGAAAACAACTATACCATTTCCTGATATGTGCTGTTTTCTCTTCATACTCTAATGAGGGTTTTTATTCCCAAGCGCTTCAAGGCCACAGAGCTGATTTGGCAGACTATGTTGAAACTACTCCTTTTTACACAAAGTTTGCTACGGCTCAAGGACACGGGTGTCTCACACAACGTTTGAACTCCCATAACAATATGAGACCGTGTGAAAGCAGATTTCTGAGGAAACCCCTTCTTGTATATAAGCTTTGCTATTTTGTGACTATTGCGCACACTCCTGCAGACTATCCTATGTCTTTGAATATTCAAATAAATAACCAGAAAGACAACTCTGTTTGTTTCACCATTTATTGTTTGATCATTCTGACTTGTGTATCTCCACAGTATTGACTGGGTCTAAGATTTCCGTAACAAAGACTAAGGAAAGAGGAAAGGGAAGATGAAGTCCACCATCTTTTCCATTTACTATGATGGATTTGTTTCCATAGTGATTCTGTTAAGTTAGTTCCTGAATGCTTTTACATTGACTGATTCTAACTGCAGAGCTGCTCAGAGCATGTGGTATTTGATCATAAGGACAACATTACCACCATTAGACAGTTCAAGCGTTTTGTTCACTCAATGAATGTAATGAGAACTGACCGTTGCAGATGCAGATGGCAACAAAACAATAAACAGCATTTAGTAGATAAAATATACAACATGTTCAGGCAAAATTAAGTTCAAGATTTTATGGAATAGTTCAACCTTTAACCAAAACGTGCTTATTTGCGTTCTGATCAGAGAACATGGATGCCTTTAGCTGAGCTTAGCATGAATGAAACGGGGAAACAGCTGGCTCTTTAAAGATTTGGAAAAAGTGCTCTCTATTTACACTCTTTTTTTTTATATTTGATGCATCAACATAAAGATTATAGTATCAATTAGTGATTGTTTTTTTTCTTCTTTGTTTATTTCAACACATTACGATGTATTCATTCATACTTTATGTATGCACCTATGCATGGCACGATTGCCAGGTCTATGGGCACATGATGTAACCAAACCTTGCAACAAGATTCCAGTGCCTGTGCATCTGAATAAGAACAAAGAAAACTCTGCTGGGTCCCTTTCACTTGTCATTGTTTTTTCACAACCTGACCAAGGAAAAAAACACTAACTGCTGAGCTGAAATCCATCGTTACTGTACTAAGTTGCATTTTATGTTATTATAGATTCCTGTCTGAGAAATACATGTACCTCCACAACCTAAATGTCACATACATCTTTTTATTTGGCTTTATTTACTCTAAGGTCATGAGAAGCCGTTTGGAAACAACCTAGACACAGTCTGATATAATTTGGAAAATATTAAAAAGTAAAAATGAGATCCATCCATCCATCCATCTTCTCCCGCTTATCCGTGGTCGGGTCGCGGGGGTAGCAGTTCCAGCAGAGAGCCCCAAACTTTCTTTTCCCTGGCGACATCAACCAGCTCTGACTGGGGGATCCCAAGGCGCTCCCAGGCCAGCGAAGAGATATAATCCCTCCACCTGGTCCTAGGTCTACCCCTTGGTCTCTTCCCAGCTGGACGTGCCTGGAACACCTCCCTAGGGAGGCGCCCAGGTGGCATCCTAACTAGGTGCCCGAACCACCTCAACTGGCTTCTTTCGACGCGAAGGAGGAGCGGCTCAACTCCGAGTCCCTCCCTGATGACCGAACTTCTCACCTTATCTCTAAGGGAGACACCAGCCACCCGGCGGAGGAAACCCATCTCGGCCGCTTGCATCCGCGATCTCGTTCTTTCGGTCATGACCCATCCTTCATGACCATAGGTGAGGGTAGGAACGAAAATGGCCCGGTAGACAGAGAGCTTTGCCTTCTGGCTCAGCTCCCTTTTCGTCACAACGGTGCGGTAAAGCGACTGCAATACCGCTCCCGCTGCTCCGATTCTCCGGCCCATCTCACGCTCCATTGTTCCCTCACTCGAGAACAAGACCCCGAGATACTTGAACTCCTTCACTTGGGGTAAGGACTCATTCCCTACTTGGAGTGGACAGTCCATCGGTTTCCTGCTGAGAACCATGGCCTCAGATTTGGAGGTGCTGATCCTCATCCCAGCCGCTTCACACTCGGTTGCGAACCGATCCAGTGAGTGCTGAAGGTCGCAGACCGATGAAGCCATCAGAACCACATCATCTGCAAAAAGCAGTGGTGCAATCCTTAGTCCACCGAACTGCAGACCCCCCCCCCACGACTACGCCTCGAAATCCGATCCATGTATATTACAAACAGGATTGGTGACAAAGCGCAGCCCTGGCGGAGGCCAACCCTCACCGGAAATGGGTCCGACTTACTGCCGAGGACCCGGACACAGCTCTCGCTTTGGGAGTACAGAGATTGGATGGCCCTGAGTAGAGACCCCCTCACCCCATACTCCCGCAGCACCTCCCACAGTAACTCCCTGGGAACCCGGTCATACGCCTTCTCCAAGTCTACAAAACACATGTAGACCGGATAAGCGTACTCCCAGGCCCCCTCCAGGATCCTTGCGAGAGTAAAAAGCTGATCCGTCGTTCCACGACCAGGACGGAATCCGCATTGTTCCTCCTCAATCTGAGGTTCGACAATCGGCCTGACCCTCCTTTCAAGTACCTTGGAGTAAACTTTCCCGGGGAGGCTGAGTAGTGTGATGCCTCTGTAATTGGCACACACCCTCTGATCCCCCTTTTTGAAAAGGGGGACCACCACCCCGGTCTGCCACTCCTTCGGTACTGTTTCCGACTTCCACGCAACGTTGATGAGACGTGTCAACCATGACAGTCCCTCAACACCCAGAGCCTTCAGCATTTCCGGGCGGATCTCATCCACCCCCGGGGCTTTGCCACTGTGGAGTTGTTTGACGACCTCAGTGACCTCCCCCCGGGAGATTGGTGTTGATCCCCCGTCATACTCCAGCTCTGCCTCTAACATAGAGGGCGGAGTTGTCGGGTTCAGGAGTTCCTCAAAGTGTTCCTTCCAACGTCCCAACACTCCATCAGTTGAGGTCAACAACGTCCCATCCTTACTGTACACAGCTTGGATGGTTCCCTGCTTCCCCCTCCTGAGGTGTCAGACAGTTTTCCAGAACAACTTTGGTGCCGCCCGAAAGTCCTTCTCCATGTCTTCTCCAAACTTCTCCCACACCCGCTGCTTTGCCTCGGCCACGGATGAGGCTGCTGCCCTTCGGGCCTGTCGGTACCTTGCAACTGCCTCGGGAGTCCCCCGGGATAACAAATCCCTGAAGGCCTCCTTCTTCAGTCGGACGGCTTCCCTGACCACCGGTGTCCACCAGGAGGTTCGAGGGTTACCGCCCCTTGAGGCACCTAGGACCTTGAGACCACAGCTCCCCGCCGCGGCTTCGGCAATAGAGGCTTTGAACACCGACCACTCTGGTTCTATGTCCCCAACCTCCACAGGAATGCCCGAAAAGCTCCGCCGGAGGTGTGAGTTGAAGGCCTCCTGAACTTGGGCCTCCTCCAGACGTTCCCAGTCCACCCGAACTACACGTTTGGGCTTACCAGGTCTATCCAGAGGCTTCCCCCGCCACTCGACCCAACTCACCACCAGATGGTGATCAGTTGACAACTCCGCCCCTCTCTTTACCCGAGTGTCCAAAACATACGGCCTCAGGTCCGATGATACGATAACGAAATCGATCATGGACCTTCTGCCTAGGGTGCTCTGGTACCACGTACACTTATGAGCATCCTTATGTTCGAACATGGTGTTTGTTATGGCCAATCCATGACTAGCACAGAAGTCCAGTAACAAACCACCACTCCGGTTCAGATCAGGGGGGCCGTTCCTCCCAATCACGCCCCTCCAAGTGTCTCCATCATTGCCCACATGTGCGTTGAAGTCTCCCAGCAAGACTAAGGAGTCCCCTTCAGGAGCCCCATACAGGACTCTTTCCAGGGTCTCCAAGAAGGCCGAATACTCTGAACTGCTGTTGGGTGCATAAGCACACACAACAGTCAGAGTTTTCCCCCCCATAACCCGCAGGCGTAGGGAGGCGACCCTCTCGTCCACTGGGGTAAACTCCAACAACGAAGCACCTAACCGGGGACTTGTGAGTATCCCCACACCCGCCCGGCGCCTCACACCCTGAGCAACTCCGGAGAAGAATAGAGTCCAACCCCTATCCAGAAGTAAGGTTCCAGAGCCGACGCTGTGCGTAGAGGTGAGCCCAACCAGATCCAACTGGTACCGCTCCACCTCCCGCACAAGCTCCGGCTCCTTCCCCCCCAGAGAGGTGACGTTCCACGTCCCCAAAGCCAGCTTCTGCCGCCCGGGTCTGGTCCGTCGAGACCCTCCGCTTTCACTGCCACCCTTCTGGCAGCGCACCCGACCCCATCGATGTTTCCCGTAGGTGGTGGGCCCGCGGGACGGAGAAGCGGAGGTGTTGCCCACGTTGCCTTTTCGGGCTGGGCCCGGCCGGGCTCCGTGGCAAGCCCGGCCACCAGACGCTCGCCGACGAGTCCTCCTTCTGGGCCTGGCTCCAGAAGGGGACCCCGGGCTTCCTCCGGGCCGGGTATCCTCACTTCTTGTTCTTGTTTCTTTCATGAGGTCTTTTGAACCAATCTTAGTCTGGCCCCTTGCCAGACTAAGATGACGATTAAAAATGAGATGACGATTAAAAAGCAGGAAGTTGGAGAAACTGCTACGAGGGCCACCTCAGAGACACCTGTTACTGCAGAGATAACTTTACACAAGACACCTTTGTCAACTTTCAGGGAAATACTGATAGGGGAGTGACAGGAGCAGAATGAAGAGGAGGGAGGACGATAGCATGAGGAAGATTCACTTGATGCCTCCTCCGCTCAGGTAGGGCCCTCAGGCGTTCTTATCTCACCTCTCATAGATATAGCAGCTCTTTCTTAAACTTATATGCCTGTCTCTCCCATTCAATATGTATCCTTTTTTTTGCTTTGTGTCTGTCTCATTTAAAGTGAAGTTGTCTAGTGCTTTCCTATAGACCCTACCTGCCTTATTCTCTGTATGTCTTGAAAGCTAAAATCGGTGTCATATTATTTTCAATATCATCACCGCACTCCCCAGTGAGATGATAGTGAACTGTTCATGAACTTGTCATGAAAAGTTCATGGAATATCAGTGAACCATATTCATGAACAGCTCATAAACAGCTCATAACAAAGTTGATGAACTGTTCATGAAATGGTCATGAACGTTAAATGGCACTAGGGCAGTTCATGAACTCCTGTGCTGGAATGGTTCATGAACAATTCATGGAATATGGTTTTAGGCAGGTTCATGAACAATTCATGAAATGGAGTTTTCAGTGAGTGTGTAGGGATATTCAGTTTTCAACCAAGAACATTTCAAGAACTGTTCATAACAACTTCATGAACAGTTCATACCCAGTCACTGAATATAATTCAATGGCTGGCTATGAACTGTTCATGAACTGTTCATTTACATGAACTGTTCATGAACCATTGACTGTGGGTCAATTGGCAACCATAGAAAACAACAATTATGTCAATCACAATGGAACTTTACTCAAATTAACATACAAACATACATGTATACAGGTGGAGCGCTGCAATTAATCCTATCACTATTTGAAGCACAGTTCTTGATACTCAGCTGCACAAAAAAATGTGTTACGGGTCCCAAAAGCTTGGGTACCACAGCAACAATAAATTATTTCTGTAGAAAACAGAAAAGTGCAGCAGCAATAATTATACACAGGATCCGGTTGATCGTCTGGAATGCTTCTTATTCAAAATTACACAGTTACATTCAAATAGCTGTACTTTACAAACATCACATTTCTCCATTTAAGTTATCTGTCTGTCACAGTCAATTACTGTATCTCAAGGAGAAATTCAACATAGTCAATATAAATTATTACATCACATTGCATTTAGCTGACGCTTTTATCCAAAGCGACTTACAATAAGTGCGTTCGACGAACAAAATACAAACTTGAAGAAAACAGAATCATAAAGTACATCAGGTTTCATAGAGAAAAAACATTTCAAGTGCTACTCAACTGGCTTTAGGTAAGCCAGCCCTTTATTAGTATATAAGTGCTTTGTTAATAGTTCTATTGCTCGAAGTGGAGTCGAAAGAGATGTGTTTTCAGTCTGCGTCGGAAGGTGTGTAAGCTTTCTGCTGTCCTGATGTCAATGGGGAGCTCATTCCACCATTTTGGAGCCAGGATAGCAAACCCACGTGTTTTTGCTGATGGGAACTTGGGTCCCCTTTGCAGCGAGGGTGCAGTGAGCCGTTTGGTTGATGCAGAGCGTAGAACACGCGCTGGGGTGTACAGTTTAACCATGTCCTGGATGTAGGAAGGGCCAGATCCATTCGCAGCATGGTACGCAAGTATCATTGTCTTGAAGTGGATTCTAGCAGTTACCGGAAGCCAGTGGAGGGAGCGGAGGAGTGGAGTGTTGTGGGAGAATTTAGGAAGGTTGAAGACCAGGCGAGCCGCTGCATTCTGGATGAGCTGCAGAGGTCGGATGGCACATGCAGGTAGACCAGCCAGGAGGGAGTTGCAGTAGTCTAGGCGTGAGATGACGAGAGCCTGGACCAGAACCTGCTTGGCTTTCTGGGTCAGCTGGGGACGCATCCTCCTGATGTTGTAAAGCGTATATCTGCAGCAGCGGGTTGTAGCAGCTATGTTTGCAGTGAAGGACAGGTTGTTATCTATAAACACATAACGCTATCAAATAATACTTTCTATCAATATATCTATCTTTACCAAATATAACATATTATGGAGATCACAAAAATACACTGTCAATGTTAATAAACAAAAAACAAGGCAATGTGCCTGCAAGACTCAACTCAGGTAAACAACACATATTACCCGTGCGCGGCTGAAGCCCGCGAAAATGGCATCTATTGTTGCTGACAGTTTAGTATTATTAAAATACCGTTACTATGTCAAACATGCTCAAAACTTTCTGACACACTCTCCTAAACATCTCCAACATCATATCTAATTCACACAAGTTAACATCGATCATTTTCATCATGTACTGACCTGTAGAAAACAGAAAAGTAAGCAGCAATAATTATACACAGGATCCGGTTGATCGTCTGGATTGCTTCTGAGGAGGGGGCGGAAGTGTCCCCCCTAAAATAACCCAGATGTCACCGCTCACCTGCCAAAGGTTCCACCTTGGCGCTACTTACTCATACTGCTTCTCAAACAGTACAGATAAACCATAACATGATATGAATGTCACCAAAATAAATACAGATAATGTTCAGTTTAAAATTCACTATTGTTTTGTTTTAAGATTAAAAGTTTTTAAAAATAAAGACATGTTCAAATAGTAGATGAATATTCAAGAGGTCTTTAAAATCATCACACTGATCATCAAAAGTTCATAAAATGCTCATGAATATTCAAAAATATTCTGAACTTGCCACAATCATCCAAAATTCATGAAATGCTAATAGTCATGAAAAGTTCATGAAATGCTCATGCAAACCTTTTGGGGTTTTAATTATAATTTTGTGATTGGCTGGATCATGAAAAGTTCATAAATTGCTCACAAAAGTCTGTCATGAGCAAAACAGGAACTTTCTATGAATGAACAATGTTCATAAAAATGTCATGAACTGCTCTTTAAAATGGTTCATGAGCATTTTAAGAATGGTGGTTCATGAACATGACAAGGAACATATAATGAGTTGTTCATGAATGTTTCATGAGTGCTCATGAACAGCTCATAAAGTCATGAACTCCATCTCGCAGGCATCTCTTCACCTTAGTCCAGGGGTGCCCAACCAGTCGATCGCGATCGACCGGTCGATCGCGGGGAGATTCCCAGTCGATCGCGAGATGTGTCTAAAAATAGAACAACAATATTCTGTTTTATCGTTAATGTCCTATAACATAATCTTCCCGTGCCAGAATAATGCACTTGAACGCACCAAAGCTTTGTGATTGGCCGGCGTGACCCCATGTGTGGGGGCGTGGCTGGTGGGCAGTGGGCACTATTTCGCTGACATTGTCCGTGTCAACAGGAGTGACAGTCCGCACACACACACAAGACCGCAATTATGGCAGAAGCAAAAGAGCCCAAAATATATAATTTTCACTCCGAGTGGGAGGATGATTATTTTTGTATCTATTCTAATTCAAAGTCCATCTGTCTCATCTGCAATGCGAGCGTGGCTTTATCGAAGAAGGGTCATTTAGGAGCGGCATTTCAAAACAGTGCACAAACGCTACGAGACGGAATTCCCTCCCAATTCTGCCCTACGCTCCCAAAAGGTGAGGGGCCTGAAAGGACAGCTACATGCACAGCAGTCCATTTCCACCAGGCCCAACAACAAGAGCAAGGCTGCTACCATAGCATCTTATTGTGTAGTCACGTTCTTGCGAAACACATGAAGTCTTTCAAAGATGGCGAAGTTGTGAAAGAAGCATTCCTGGAGGCTGCGACGTGCTTTTGGGGGACAGTAAAAATAACAGTAGCATTTCAACAGGTTTTTGATATCATAAAAACTCAAGTTAGATACCGTTATTAATCAGCTGTAAGTTTTAGTTTGTTTGAATTTATTCATTATAATTATTGTACAAAATGGTATAAGAATGCAAACTTAAATTGATTATAGTCTATCATCAATTCAGGTTAAGAAACTAGTGTTGCCTGCATCCTATTTTAAAGGCATTTCTTTTTATACTCGACTAAAATGCAACAAAAAAAGGGTTTGATTTTATTAATTTTGTCTTTTTTATTGCACGTTAGCAGCAGATTCCTGTGTAGCTTCAGATCTCAGTTGTCTTATTAGTGAGCCTAATTTATACTTTTGTAGCAACACTATTTTTATATAATGGCAAAGAAAGGGTTCAGAGTCTTTTCTTTTTTTCCTTTGTCATATGTGGCAGCACTGTTCAATGCTTCTTGAAAACATTACCCACTGTAGTATGTGACGTGTGGATAAACTCCAACTCTGTATCAACAACACTGTTGTGTAACTTCAGTTAAATACTTGTATGTGTGTAGATTAGAAAGAGGTAAGATAAAGGATCTGCAGTATGTTATGAGGTATTAATCGTACAAAGGTCAGTTTTATACAAGTAGAAGTGTGTATTTACCTGGTAGTAGGCTGTCAGTAATGGCTACGCCTCTCTATTTGGACTGGTAGATCTCGGCAGACTGGCAACTTTAAAAGTAGCTCTCGGTTCAAAAAAGGTTGGGCACCCCTGCCTTAGTCCCTCACCCTAATTTACTAAAAAACAACATTCTCAGATTACACCTCTGGATTAAAGGTAATAATTTGCCACATGTTTTGTAAAAAAAGGGTCGGTTTTATCCTCCAGCATGACACTTCCTTCGTGTTTTTAGCTCTTTAAGGCATCTGCAGCAAGATCCATTTATTGACAAATAACTAAAGATATAGTGCTTTATTCTAAATGCTCAATAATCTTTGAGTGACTTGCTGTCATTCATTGAGGTAACATTTTGCTGTACATGTTTTACCAACAGCCTTGCCTACCCGAACAAAATGTATGTTGTTCTTCTATGGACAGAAAAGCAACTATCAGAATCCCTAAACTTGCTATTTTTTGAATAGCCTTGAACTCTTTTTCCTATTTGAATTGACATTTGGCCAGGTTTTTCTCAAGTTGTTAAATTAGGATCATAGGTTAGGATCTATGGTTAGGATACAGCGGTGTAGAAACATGATTTTTTTGTTGTAGGTAAAGGCAACATTAACTACTTCTCCATCACCACTAGTGTCTCAATATTCATAGTTTTTCCTTTTTCTGAAGTTATTTATTTCCAATGTATTGGTCATTGTGTGGAATGTTTATTTAAGCTATGAAGAACTTTGCATTAACATTACAGTTTAAAGTAAAGGCAGTTTGTCAAAGGTGCAAAGAGTATAATGTTAATGCTTCAAGACAAACTTCTACAGATAAATATGGAGACCTTAAAACAGACAACTCAGACAGGCGTTGCATCTCCAAAGCCCTTTACTGACAGGGTTAGGTGATGAATGGAAGTCAGATTGATTTTGGCATGGCCCCACAGTGTCCTCTGTGTATTGTGGCATTGAAAATATCTGCCACGTCCGGACATCTTTGATTCCTGTAGATCCGCCTTTGGCTCTGAAGCCGGCTAACAATCAGGATGTAGGGTAAGAAGTTGGCAAGCAGCTGGGAGGGAAGGAGAAAAAAGGGAGGAAGTAGAGGAAGAGGAGGCAATAGAGGAGAAAAGGACATAGCTTCTTGTTGAGGCGTTGGGGATAGAAAACGAGGAAACAGATGAGCAGGAGAAAGAATAGGGAAATTAAGAAAAATTCAAGTGTGGAAGAGCAGGAGGAGTGAGTGCAGGATTGTTTTCACACATAAGTCGAACTTCTCCACTTAAGGCAATTTAACTGTGCAAGACACTTTAACATTTTAACTGAAGTTTCGTGCTGGCATAGTGTGTGAACAAGTGCAGAACATCACAGCTACAGTATGGGCATACACAAAGCAAAGGCATTCTAACATATGGTATGTTCTTGTTTAGAGGAGTTCTAAGCACCTGTATTAGTGACTAAGTGACCAAATTAGGTCTCAAGATTAAAGAATAAAGCTGGTGAGACTCTTTTCTTATTGTCAACAAATTGGCTAATGATGACAAAACCATTTATTTAAATGTATTTTGGTGTAACCAAGCCTCAGTGAAGGACATCACAGCTCCAATAGTCCAAAAACAACTAAAGACACATTATTTTGACACACTTTTGCACTTCATGTTCCTTCTTCAAAAATAGCAAAAGCATTGTGGTTTATTTAGCCCAGCAACAAAGTTCACTATCTAGTTATGAGTCATGTCATCCTGAATCCCTGTGTCCTTCATGTAAGATAACATTTTTAATTCTTAATATTGAATTTATTAATTGAAAAGTGCCTTGTAAACATTTGAAAGTTTAAATCTATTATATATTAACAAAGCATCTTCTGATTAAAACATTGTAACAGTGACATTCAAAAATATGAAGGCAGCCATGGTTTATTATCCGCACAAAATAAACAATCATTGATATTGTACGTGATTTTACTCTGGGACTTAAGAAACCAGCATTTCCTCAGAACCTTTCTAATAACGACATTTCTGTAGCTTTCTGATACTTCCAAACCGACATAATGTACAGATGTAGCACTCCAGATCAGACTCAAATGGGTGTGTCCCAGTCAAAAGCCCAGCGGATGCCAGTGGCTGGGGGTGTTGCCAAATTGCTAGAGGGCGTTGCCCAATTTCCCCATTTGTTCAATTACAGGATTTAACCATGAGATGGCGCTTCATTCACAAAATACACAAAGACAACTGGGTGTTGTAGAACTTAGTCTGTTTGCAATGATTGCAGCTCTGCAGTTGTGTTTGCTGAATACTGTAGCATTTAATCACTTATTTGTTACTGTATGGTTTTCACAAGCTACTATAAAAAAAACATCAATATTTTAGATCAAATAAAGTATATAGTTTGCTTTATGCAGTATGTCCGGAGTCGACCGTCACGCCGGCGTGATCAGATCACATGACCTGTTCAAGCCGGTGCCGCATAAAAACAACAGTCCGGACAACATTGCCCTGTGTTTCTGTCGAAAGTACTGGCTTGAAACTATATCCCAGGCTTTGTTTCATGCAAAAAGACCCAGTAAACACGGAGATACGATGATATAAAGTTAATACATTTCAAAAGTATGAATAATGGAAGCACATATTTTAATATCTTCGCCGTATTTGATCATTTTACGAAATGGAAAATACTGGAAACTGTAGATTCTGCTCAACAGGATGTATTTACCAGGGAGGGGGTGAGGTAATCAGGTAAACGGAGTGATACGAAACGAGACGAAAAGAGACGAAGAGGGACGGCGGGAACCGAAGAGAGATGGCGGGAAATGGAGAGAGACGAAGATATACGAAGACAGGCGGCGGGAGACAAAGAGAGGCGGCGGGAGACTGCGATTGAAGTAAAGTGACAGACAAACATTGAGAATTTAGATATAGTTAGATAGATTTAGAGTTTTGAAGATTCAACTATGATGAAGAGAACTCTGAACGTGAGTCAAGCTTTAAGCTTGTTTTTTGACATGGAGGAACCTGTGATGTTGCCCTCTGTGTCGTAGTTGACGTAGTTGACAGAAACCGCTTTGAAGAGTAGCACAGATAAAGACAGAAAAAACTGATTTTTGTACATAATGTGTATATATATATATATATATTTGTATTATATTTATAATAACACTTTTGCCTTATCAGAATGAAATCCCATGCTACCTCAATCAAACTTTCACATTATCATAGTGACATCCCATGTATATATTTCCAGCTTTTAAATGGTTTCGTTGTGTATGTTTGTGTTACCTATATGAAAAATAATATCATTTTCAAAATCTGTTTTTACTTTTTTTTTTGTGATTTTGGGTCCAAAATGTTCATATAGTAGAAGATCACTGCTCTAAACAAAGTCAAAAATCCTACATCCATACGAAATAAATATAATTAATTATGATGAATACGTTAAGTCTTGTTCATTGTTTTTCACTTTCATTAAATGTTTGATATTTCCGGTGGAAATGGTGGACTATCGGACATTCAAAATGCAGCATATTTTCACTCTTCCACACATATATTCTCCTTTTACATACATACATTTTCACTCTTACACACATATATTCCCCTTTTACATACATTTTCACTCTCACACACGTATATATTTACACTCACACATTCATACATTTTGCTCTCATATTATCATATTTCAATGCACACATTCATATATTGTCACTCACACATGCATGCATTTTGTTCTCATATTCATATAATTTAATGCTCATATTTATACATTTTGCTCTCATGCAAAATCTACTAAAACAAAGTATGTCATGGTGGTCAGCTGTTAAACACAAAAGTGTATCTTAAGGGCTGTAAATATAATAAGCCTGTTGTCAATTTTAGACACAGGCTTATTATATTTACAGCCCTTAATAACATTCATTTTCTGGACTCAATGTGTGTCTTGGCCGTTTTCTTTGTTCCAAGCAAACGAGTGCTTTTTGTTTTGAAATCACTTCCGCGAGTTTCGCGGGCCTCCCCCTTGCTCCACTGACCATTAGACCATTTAGTAAGGTAAAAAGCAAAAGGGCAAAAACGCCTCTCAGACGCTCTTCCGTTTACTTTTTTAATAAAGAAAAACAAATGGTCCGTAGATACACGGATTCATATAGCCTATGTATGTATACTGTAAGGAGAATGTATGTGCGTGAGAGGACCAGTATGAATTACGGCATAGAAATATGTAAACAAAAACCTACAGACTGGGGGATGGGAGATCACAGGAGTGGGGGGGGGAGAGCTGTGGAATGTAACCCTTGGGAGAATTCCTCCACACATTCTGATAGCCAATTCGTTTTAAACAAAGAGTTCGCAACACAGTACAGCATAGGCAACATGGGGGGTGGGGGCTGGTTAACGGTCTAGTCAATGTTTGTAAACACAATCCCCAGGATGTGTCCTAATCAAACCAAAAGAGAAAATGCAGATATCATTCTCTCTCTCGACTCAACAGCATCTTGAGCTGAGCGCTCATTGGTGTTCATACTGCTCACAGGCTGGGCTGCTGTGTATATCTAGTGTATTCATACTGTACCCCTCCTCACTGTTTATTCATCAATCAACCATTTACACCTTCCTTTTTTCCCGTCAAGAGGTTGAAAAAGATTGAGTCCTATGTTTCCAATTGGTTCCCAAATCTGAACATTGACCAGTGGCATAAGATCAGGAGCCGGGTAAATGAGAGACTGAGGAGCCCCCGAAAAACAGATCCCGATATAGCTCGTATAGCTGGTTTCCGCTGCAGATATGGTGTCTGTTATGTCAGTTATTTTAAATAAAACGTTGAAAACTGAACTTGAAAATTGTTTCCTCTTTTTATTTTATTTATCATTTTCGGGACGGGGAGACGTGGGGAGACGTGTGATTAAAAATGTATTTGCAGAAATGTAAAGTGATCTACCTAAGTTCTATTCATATTCTTGACGGGAAGAGCTGTGTAAATGGGTGGCCATATATGCATTTGAAAATGGTTGGGCTGTACTGTAGGCCTACTGTATACATACAAAGGCCATTCAAGCTAGAGTTCTTCTGGAAATGTTCACATCAGGCCAGAGTCCTGCATCGGGTGACCCGCAAAAAAAGTGATTCGCGGGTGGTATTTTTTCAAACGCTTTTTTCCGGGTTCGGTTCTGGGTAAAACAAAGATGATGCGGGTCGGGTTGCGGGTATTGCATAATAAATATATTAAAATAATAATAATTTAGTATAATGTTTAAATCCTCAGACCTCTCCCCCGCGGGACCGTGCATAATCATAACCTCTGCAGCGCATCAATCTGCTGCTGTGCGCGCCACATTCGAAATGGCTGAGGTGAAGCTCTCTAGCGGAGAATACAGCATTTTCAATAACACTTCCTCAAGAGCGAAATCCAACGTCTGGGAGGCTTTTGGTGTTATCCTAGATGGAGAAAATAACCAACATCCCACGCTTTTTGAGACAAATATGCAACTGCATGTGTTAATAATTGCACGTTTTCACTACTCATATATAGGCTAGGCTATGCGGGTTCGGGTCGGGTTGCGGATCTTGTGCCGACGGGTCGGGTCGGGTTGGGTTGCGGAACTAATTGGCAATATGTGCGGGTAGCGGGGCGGGTTCGGCGGGGCGGGAGCGGGTCTTGAAAATCAGACCCGTGCAGGACTCTGCATCAGGCACCTTCAAGTTAAACAATACTACAGTAAACAATTAACACAGTAGGCCTAAATTATGTGGATTAAACCACATTTATTTCGTTAAAAAGAAACGAAATATGATTTAGTTTGAATGATTAAATGTAGGGTGAATTGCCCTAATGTGGGACATTTTTGCATTTCAGACTTCGGGAATATATTGCGATATGAAGCCGATACAATAAATCAAAATACCATTTCGAAATCCCCAGTAATATTAGACACTAATAATACAGTAAACTATTAACACTGTACATATTATTGTTTGTCCGTGGGATTAGGATGATCAGTAGTGAGAGCCGCTGCATTTTCCTCCGGTCGGATGTGATATAAAAACAAAGCGATTATTTTTGTTGTTGTAAACTCACGTGGATTAAATGTAGTGCATTCATTTCAACTCGCGAACATATGATACATTAAATGATCGTGAGGATGATGATTGAAAATCGTTTGTTTGAGCCTGGATGCATTTCCTGATCTAAAAACATAGCGATGGTTTTGTACTTACACCTACCTGAATTAAACATTATTTTGTTAAATAAAAACATGGTGATGTTTAGTAAATTATTACATGCCTCTTATTTAGCACAGAATATGATCCTATCCGTGACATATGGATCTTAACAAATATCCACTATATCAGATACCTGTAGATCAGCTGTTTATTTCACATGAGTTCCAGTGTGGCAGCTTTTCACGGCTCCCCCTGGTGGATCCATGATCCATTGCAGCTGGTTTCATTATAATTAAATGGATTTATCAAGGGGGCATTTCAAGTCCTGCGGGGGGGTTTTCCTTTTCAGCAGGGGCCCACCCCATGCCGATCACGGACCCGCACGGGTAGGCGTCTGAAATGAAGTGCTACATCTGTATGCACGCATTTCACGCAGAAGTGAGCCAACTGTGCGGGGAGAATTATATTAATTTCCTATTCATTCTTGAAATCATTGTCACATTACTTTGAATGCCTTCCATGGAGAACGATCTAAAAATGAACCAACGTTTCCCCGTATCTCAATTATGTGTATGTTTGTTCATTGCAGGTAAAGTGGGGCACTCTGAAATGCAGGAGGGAACCCTGTGGTGGTCCTGCTTCTGTTTCTCTTCAGAAGAAGTACAGGAATAGAAATCTGGTATTCCAACAGTGAAACATTTATTTAACCTGCCTTTGTTGACGAGGGGCACAGCACCCCACACCGACTACCTGAAGGTACAGTGAAACATCAGATAATATATAGCTTCATGTGCAGAGCCTTTACACTGGACTGTGTCAGCATCACTCAAAACAGTAGCTATTCATAGCACTTCAGATCAATTTCAGTTTATAAAACTGGTGCATTAATGTGTTTTAGCGGTACATTTGTTTAATCAAATGTGAATGTGTTGGTTGGAAATTAGATCTTACTTTCCCACTGAATAAGTCACCACTGAATCTCACTATGTACTCCGAGTCTCAAAAGCTTTCGGCACAAAGGACCCTGATTTGCAACAGGGCCACCCTTTCTAAAAATAAAAGCACTTAATACAGTACTTCAAGTCATTTTGGATAAAAGTGTCTGCTAAATACCATTTAGTATATTGTATTGCTCCCATTAAAGCAATATGGACCACACTCTCTCACTGCCCATTGACTTCATCCATTCCCAGCGGGCCATCTATCTGTCCATTGACTGCCATTTAGTGTCCGCGGGGCCATAACTCGTCAGCGGAATGACGTTCAGACACTCAGCAGCTCGTTACAGGGCCTGGGGTTAGATGGCTGTTGAGGGGACACTTCACTCTCTCTCTTTTTGCTCCCTGTCAGTTTATTCACTTTGCTCTTACACATGCTCACCTTCCTCACTTACTGTACACACAGAGTCTTGCTCTCACTCTCACCCTCTGACACCTTTCCCTTTACAACCCTGTCCTTATCAATCCTTCTCTCTGAGTTTCCGTATTACTGATGGATGTGGGCGTCGTTATTAACAGGCATGAAGAGATCATAAGGCCCACTTAGAGGAGAAATATCACAATCAGCTTTGTGATATGTAACTTTTTCTTAAAAATAAATAAAATAAAATAAATGACTTACATTTATTTTCTTGATCTCACTGATCCCCATTCGATTTCCTTTCATTGTCTTGTATATTGTTGTTTAATGCAAACAGATATCAGTGAGTCAGTGAATCCAAATTGAAAAATATATAAACAAGGTTTTCTGATATCATTGGAGCTTTTATTTATTTCAGTATGTAAAAAAGTGTTTGTTAGTGTGTTTAAAAAAAGAGAAATATATGAGCCTGAATGTGTGATGGGTGATTGTGAAGATCTGTGTGAGACAGATGGAAAGAGTGAAGGAGAGAGGGAGAGGGGGGATTAGTTTTTGCCATGACTAGCCATGCAGGACCATTGATTCCCTCCTCATTTGCTGAAACTCAGCGCAGACAGAATGCCAATCAATCGGCCTCTCTTTTTCCCTCTTCGTGCTTCTTTCCTTTTTCTTTCCCCGCACATCACTCACCATATCCCCATCTCTGTACGACGGAGTTATGTCCAGCCTTCAGTGTAGCAGTTATTAAATGTTGTATTCATGGCTATCCCTTTTGCGTTTGTTGTGATGGGTTATAGTACAAGAGAGGCCAATGACTTGTGTTGCACTGTTGAGAGAAAGGTTATTAACCTTTGCCTTACATATTGTTAGATATGGGCCACTGTAAAGATCAGACTGTAGAGCTGGTGACCCATGCAGATGACCCAGGTTTGAATCGAGTCTGGGGCCATTGTCTGCATGTCATCCCCTCTGTCTCCAACTGTAATAACTTTCTCTTCAATAAAGGCACTGCTTGTCCCAAAACAATATTAAAATAAATATTAAAATTAAAATAAATATTAAAATTATTCAAAAACTAAAGTTTAATGGGAAACTAAGAGTGACCCCAAAATCAGATGTTTTGTTGGTTTAAAGAAAATAACAAGAATATTGTACATTACTTCTTATCTGTTCTTATTACTAAAGACATTATGAATGTCTCTACTTTTTTTTTTTTTTTTGTCGCTGCTTTTAATTGAACTATTCATATCTTAAACTGCACTGTAACTTTTATCCATGTACTTTTTCTTGTAATGTTTAATTGAACTATTCATATTTTAGACTGCACTGTAACTTTTATCCATGTATTTTTCCTTAATGTTTATTTTATTAGCTTTTCTTTTTTAATGCTTAATGTCTTTCATTTTTTTTTTTTTGTAAAGCACTTTGAATTACCCTGCGTCGAAAAGTGCTATATAAATAAACTTGCCTTGCCTTGCCTTGCCTTACTTGCTGTTCTACCATGCAAAAACAATCCATCTCCACAACCAAGGCAGTGGTTGTTTTGACAGATCAATTATGTGGCTCTGACACACACATTTACAGTGTGCATGCATCACCTCACAGCCATCCACCATCCTCCCTGCAGCAGCCAGCGGACCATTGCCAATGGGAAGTATCCTGGATGTACTTTGAATGTCTTACGAGAGCTGTAACATCTTAGTAATTAGAAATGCAATCTGATAAAATATCAGATTGCATTTGATATTAACATCTTTAATAATTTGTCATCGTTAATATGGACCTGTAGAAAAAAAGGCTTGTTTTTGTTGTTATTTACTGACAACACTATGGTTATGGTTCGTTTAGGGTCATAAACAAAATAGTATGGGAAAAAAGCCATTGATTATAGCTGATTGTAGAAAAATGAAAGTCAAGAGCATTCTTTCATGTCACCATTTTCTGAAACAACCAATGCTATTGTTGGAGGACAGGTTTAAAATTGCCCATTTACGTTACGAAGTGCATGTCAGAAAGGGACTTTACTGTACCTTCGTTCTGTCCTTTTATTCTTATTATTTCTCCTTGCATTAAACCTGCTTCCTCTCTCTCTCCCCCTTCTGAGCTCCACGCTAATCATGCACTAGACAGTTCCACGGGCCCCAATTCCACTTCAAAGGGCAACCATTTCCTCCTTGTCTGTAAGAGGACCTGTCAGCCCTGCCTGCCTGCCTACCTACCGCAAACAGAGCAGGAAAGACAGAAAGCGAGCAGGGATTGGAGACAGAAGGAAAGGATGAACAAGAAAAAAAAGGCAGTAGAGAAAGAGAGGCAGAAAAGTTGAGAGCGGTGGTCCTGGAGGAGAAGCATAGAGGTAATGCTGCAGCTGTGGGTGGCACTTCAGCAGATAAATCGCTTCAGCACAGAGGTGCATTTTTGTTAAGTGTGTGTTAAAAGTACCTATGTGTTAGGAACAGCACACATCAGTGACTTGACAATCTCAGAGTTGGTGGAGAAAAATAGAAGAAAAAAAGAAAGAAAAGGGAACTTGAATCATTTTCACACTTAAGGAAAAAAAACCTTTACCTTGCGATTTATATTTGAACTTTTTCTCCTGCTTTGCCTACCTCTCTTTCTCTCGCACTTCTTCTTCTGCTTCCTCCTTCTCCATCCTTTTCCTCGCTCGCTTTTCCAGCCTGCAGGAGGAACAAGCGAGAGCGAGCAGCGCGGTGTCCTGTTCCTCCCTGTCTCGTTTTCCGAGCGTGAATTAAAGTTGCATTCCGTGCCGCCATTGTTAGGGTAATACGAAAAAGTTATCTTCAAAGGGCTCGGGTGGCGGGAGAGGAAAGAGCCAGGGGGATGGGAGACAAACCGTGTGTGTGTGTGTGTGTGTGTGTGTGTGTGTGTGTGTGTGTGTGTGTGTGTGTGTGTGTGTGTGTGTGTGTGTGTGTGTGTGTTGGGTTTGGGGAGATTTTTTTTCTGAGTCCTTCTAATGCGTGAAATTACACCTGACACCTTCCTGCCTGTGTACTGGCAGAACGTGCGGGTGTGTGTTTAGGTGCGCATTACCACACTCTGCATATTTGTGTACGTGTGCCTCCACATAATTGGTATAGCACACACACACACACACACACACACACACACGCACACACACACACACACACACACACACACACACACACACACACACACACACACACACACACACACACACACACACACACACACACACACACACACACACACACACACACACACACACACACACACACACACACTATCCCAGTGTGTGCTGTCTAAAGCTATATTCCTGGTGTGCAACACTATATTCTTATTAACAGTTCCAATTCTTATTAACAGTCAGTCCAAGATAGCAAGTTAATTAACTCCCTGCCCTCCTTCTCCCCTGGCTATCAGCGCACAGGTAGCCTTTCATGTTGCCACCGAGAGATAGAGGGAGGGACGGCAGGGGAGGTGAGGAGTGAGATGGAGGAAAGACGGAAGTAAGGCATGGAACCTGTGTGAGGTGAATTGAGAGAGAGTAATGGGGGAAGAAAAGTAAGAGGAAAGAGGAGAGGGAGAGAAAGATGAGGGGTGAGGCAGAGAGGTAACATAGGGGCGGGGGGGGATTGTGAGGACAGAAACATGAGCTAAATTGGATTTGGATGAGAAACCACTGAGAGGGTTGTAAAGTGGCAGGGACGGTGGATAGAATGTAAGAAAGGTGTTTTAGTTTTTTTATTTCATCGTCGCTTTTATTCAAGTCGAGCGTTTCAATACCTGCTCAGAGCGCAGCAGGAGATTAAACAAATGGAGGTGGGGAGCTACGGTGATGAGCGCTTGGAATGAAAGTGCTCAGGTTTTGATCTCTCGTGTACTTTGAGGTGGCTGACATCAGGATCATTGTGTCTTACAGGGGGGGCTAAGGGGCCCCGCCATAAAGCTGGTCCGGCATCTGCAGTTTACTAGAGGCCTGATATCCGACATTTCTAATTACTAAGATGTTACAGCTCTCGTAAGACATTCAAAGTACATCCAGGATACTTCCCATTGGCAATGGTCCGCTGGCTGCTGCAGGGAGGATCGTGGATGGCTGTGAGGTGATGCATGCACACTGTAAATGTGTGTGTCAGAGCCACATAACTGATCTGTCAAAACAACCACTGCCTTGGCCGTGGAGATTGTTTTTGCATGGTAGAACAGCAAGTAGAGACATTCAGAATGTCTTTAGTAATCAGAACAGATAAGAAGTAATGTACAATATTCTTGTTATTTTCTTTAAACCAACAAAACATCTGATTTTGGGGTCACTCTTAGTTTCCCATTAAACTTTAGTTTTTGAATAATTATTTCATAACCTTAAACAATGTGGCTAGAAAGGTCTACTAACAAAGTACTCAATTTAATTCTGAACCTAATGAAGAATTGTTTCTGTTTAACAAAGATATGTTGTTATTAGGCAAGGCAAGTTTATTTATATAGCACATTTCAACACAAGGCAATTCAAAGTGCTTAACAAAAATGAAAGACATTAAGAGCATTAAGAAACATATTACGAAATTACATTTAAAAACACTCATTTAAAAGCAACGATATAAAATGGCATTTAAAAAAAAACACTCATTTAAAAGCAACGATATAAAATGGCATGAAAGATACATGAATACAAGTTACAGTGCAGTGTGAGATATACACATCTGAAATATTTAGGTCTGACTCTCAATCATTGCTAACTTTTTAGCAGAAATAGTTTTCTATCACCTCCCTTTCTTTCTACTTTCTTGTTTAACTTGTCCTTTAGTTATTTCAAGTGTTTCATGCTAAACCAACCCCCCTTTGGAAAATATTAATCTGACCCCATGGTACCTTTTAGTTTTCCATTTTTTTAAATGCACATAGTTAAGTTTACCTTGTCTTTCTAGGACTTTGTTGGTATCCTCCCTGATCCAGGGTCTTGAAACCAAAATGAATTCCTGTACCCCATGGTACCTTTTAGTTTTTGCCAACACTATTCATCTTTTTTAAATGCACATTAGTTAAGTTTAAGGTGTCTTTTCTAGGAATTGTTGGTGTCCTCCGCGAACCAGGGTCTTGAAATGAAAACGGCACACGTAGGGTCTTTAACCATCTATAGGGCCTTTAACCCTACACATAATAAGCCTGAATATATCAATTAACCTGTTAAGCACTGAGCCTGTTTTTCAGGTCTCAGGCTTGAAAATTACATTTCCAGAACAAATGACCATAACTGCCCTAAAAAGGGCAACATTAATAATCTTTTTTCTCAAAGTAAGGATACACCTGTGAGTTGGATGTGGAAAAGTCAGAATCAATATAGATGTTTTTTATTTTAAAGAAAATTCAGATTGAACATAGTAAAAAACTGTAAATTATAGTGTCCGTCCAACAATTCTTTTTTACTTATAGTGAAAACTACCCTTGGATGATGGTATGATAGACTAAAAGCTTTAGGAATCCAAAGTACAACATATAATAAGTACCCTGTATCAAGATTGATGCAAAAAAGTGACATTTGACCTTTTTAGAGAGGTTTAGCAAAATAAACTTCACCTCTGGGGTGATTTGGGTGGAAATGGCCGGTTTTACCGTTTCTCTGGAATCCATTGGTCGATGTTGGTGATTGACATCTCTTTTTAACCGTTAGAGCCAATATAATCAAAGGAGAATTTCCACATATACACCAACGTTACAACTAAAAAGTGGGGGCTTTGCGCATGCAGTTTTGCTCAGCGCGAACCTATCTCATGCTGACATCTGAAAACGGAAAAGTAGGTTTATTGCTGATGGATTATCAGAAATAATTTCAAAGTGACACAGACACATTGGATTAACTTCAGCAGCATTTTTATCGTTTTAACCTGTTCTACACCGCCCCCCCGATACCGGGGGGAAAACATGTCATCTGCAGGAAACAGCGTCTGAGGGCATCTTAATATTCAATAAACTATGAATGTTTTATATCCATGTAACGGGAAGAAACTCAGCTAACTGATCTTTTTTTTTTTTTTAAACCACAAAGCTACAAACGCTTTACCTTTGAATTAGCCACAAGCGAAAAAATGCTCACTCATAACCAGTGTTGGGTTACTGTAACGCCGTTATTTTTGGCAGTAACTAGTACTCTAACGCATTACTTCAGTAACTAATTCAGTAACTCAGTTACCGTTACTACATGGTGCGTTACTCCGTTACTGCGTTAGTTTTTTTATATAGTCAACAGCCAGGCGAACAGAGATGAGAACTGTACTTAAGTACAGTACTTGAGTAAATGTACTTAGATACTTCCTGTGTCACATGCGGAGACGCGCTGTGGGCGTGTTTGTGTTGTTTACTATTACTAACAAGACTATCATGGAGGCGGCGGAGCTCAAGTCTAGTTTCTCCACCTGGAGATATTCTCACTATTTCACTTTTGTCGAGCACAAAGAAAAGAAAGTTTATGTTAAATGTAAGTTGTGTCCTGGCGGGTCAAAGAGCCTATCTACTGCCCAAACCAGTAATTCAAATCTCTTAAAACATCTGCAAAAACAACATGCTGGGACGAAGCTAGTAACTAAGACCGGCACAGACCCAGACTCATCAAACGCCACTCCACCTCCACCTAAGCAACAGCGGCTGGATTTTAACCAAGGGACTGCTAGCCAGGGAAAAGTCGATAAAGCCATTGCACGGTATGTTGTAGAACACATGCAGTACTATTGCTACAGTGGAGTCACCCGCTTTCAGGGAGCTAGTTAGCATGATACCATGTCCGGGCGGCACACGGAATATGGGACGGAAAACTTTTTCCAACTACCTGGAGAAAGAATATACAAAAATGGAAAGCCAGCTACATGTAATATCGATGCAATCCAGATTGCATATAATGCATGTCAAGTTGATCAACAGATTGTATTATTCTCCAATACAATAACAGTACTGAAATGAAGGCTATAAGGGTGTCATAGTCTGCTCCATCATTCACCAGTAGTTTTCCATTCACCTGTCTCACCTGTTTTCCACACCCACTCGTTAGCTCACTCTCTTTCTCTTCTGCACCCATTAGCTTCTGCCAGTATTTAAACCCGCACCTTACACACACTCTTTGCCAGATTGTACTTTGCCTCATGCCTGTCTTTCCCGCGTTTGATACTAGATTGCCTACCCGGTTCCGACCCTGCCTGGCCTCGATCTGCCTGCTCTGCCTGTTCCCTGATCCTGCCTGTCCCTCGACTATCCTGTCTGGCCTGTTATCCGACGCTGCCTGTATCTACGCTGACCGCCTCGCTTACTCCCTGACTCTCTGCCTGTCCCTGACTCACCTTCTGCCCACTGTCCTCCGGTGCGTTAAACTGCTCGGTTGGTATTCCTCAGATCCAGTGGAATCTCCAATAAAGTTTATTACCAATTCTCCTTGGTTTCTCGAGTGCTGCATTTGGGTTCTCCTTAAGATTGTGACAAAGGGCATTAATGGGAGCCCTTTTTTTAAGTAACTAAAAAGTTACTTTTTACAGTAACAGTAAGCATTACTTTTTGGTGTAAGTAATCAGTAAAGTAACGGAGTTACTTTTTAAATGAAGTAACTAGTAATGGTAACTAGTTACTGGTTTTCAGTAACTAGCACAACACTGCTCATAACACCTATATTACTTATTGTAGCTGCACGTCTAACCCATCGATTCGCATCGTGAGAGGAATCGACCGGTACCTACATTGTCACTCCATGATAAGAACTTGTGAAGATATGAACAAGAACAGACATCAAAACATGTGGCGCTAGGTAGCTAAAAATGGCAAACTTGCTTACCTTTGTCATTGTCTGGTCAAAAGTGGTCTTCAATGGCATTAAAACGATAAAAACGCTGCTGAAGGTTAATCCATAGGTTAATCCAATGTGTCTGTGTCCCTTTTTTTTTCTGATAATCCATAAGCAATAAACCTGCTTTTCCGTTTCCAGATGTCAGAGCGAGAGATAGGTTTTCTCTCATGCAAAACTGTGTGCGCATAGCTCTCATTTCTCAATGGTAAGGTGTGTGTGTATATGGAAATTCCCCTTCGATTCAATTGGCTCTAACGGTCAAAATCGACCAATGGGTTCCAGAGAAACGGTAAAAACGGCCATTTCCACCTAAATCACCTCAGAGGTGGATTTCTTTTTGCTAAACTTCTCTAAAAAGGTCAAATGTCACTTGTTTTGCATCAATCTTGATACAGGGTACGAATTATATGTTGTACTTTGGATTCCTAAAGCTTTTAGTCTACCTTACCACCATCCAAGGGTAGTTTTCACTATATGTATACAAATATTTTTGGACGGACACTATAGTTTACAGTTTTTTACTATGTTCAATCTGAATTTTCTTCAAAAATAAAAAACATCTATATTGATTCTGACTTTTCTACATCCAACTCACAGGTTTATCCTTACTTTGAGAAAAAAAGATGATTAATTTTGCCCTTTTAGAAGGGAAGTTATGGTCATTTGTTCTGGAAATCTCATTTTCAAGTCTCAGACCTGAAAAACAGGTTAATGCCATTGAAGACAACTTTTGATCAGACAACAACGAAGGTAAGAGGTATTGCCGTTTTAGCTACCTAGCGCCAAGTGTTGTGATGTCTGTTTTTGTTTATAGAGTTGCGAGTTCTTATCATAGAGTGATGATGTAGGTACCTATCGATTCTGTGTCTTCTCGCGATGCTAATCGATGGGTTAGATGTGCAGCTACGATAAGTAATAAGGGTGTTATGAGTGAGTTTCTGTCCAACCGCCGTTAGCATTTTTTCGCTCGTGGCTAATTCAGAGACTGAGTGTTAGTTTTGTGGGGGTTTTTTGCATAAAAAAAAAAGATCTGTTAGCTGAGTTTCTTCCCGTTACATGGATATAAAACATTCATAGTTTATTAAATACTAAGATGCCCTCAGACGCTGTTTCCTGCAGATGATGCGTTTTTCCGCCCGGGGGCGGAGGGATGGGGTTCAACCGGTTAAACAATAGTTCTTTCTATCCTGTATTCTGCAAAACTCATACAATATATAAGGTGTTGAGTTGTTAAATGTGCTTAGTGTATACACTGTAAAATATTACCATGATTTCACAATATTTAGCTGTAATATTTTACAATAAATTACTGTTTTACCACTTTACAGTCTTTACCTGTAATGTACACAATATAACACTGTAATTTAGAATTTCACAGTGAAATCAATACAGGCACAGTTAATTACTGTGAATGTACAGGATAAATGATTACCAGGATTTCACAACATGTTACTGTATTATTTCATAGTAAAATACTGTATTCAGACCATCCTCTGTGATAACACAACAAAGTGATTTTCTTGCTTGTATCGATCTTGCTTGGCTTTAAATACTAATTTCTTTCTTTGGTGCAGGTTTTACTTAAATTGAAAGGGGCACCGCTGCATGTGCCTTAAAATAAATGAGGCAACATATACATCTATGTAAATTGAAATTGTTGTCTTGGCTTATTGTTTTCAGGTGCTTCCTGGGCATTAAACCTGAGACGGGCTCGAAAGCCAAAAAGAGCCATGGCAATTTAAACCTGCATGTCAGCACATTCTTCAGAAAAATTGTTGACTTTGAGTGGATGTCTGTGTAGACATGTGTTAAGTGCCCCCCTCCTTGTTTGCAAGTAAGTTTGAGAACATTACAGGTAAAGACTGTAAAGTGGTGAAACAGTAATTTATTGTAAAATATTACAGCTTAATATTGTGAAATCATGGTAATATTTTACAGTGTGAGGATCCAGCTCCACCACAAGAGTTAGCACCGGTTCCAGCCCAGCCCACTCTCCCTTCACATGAGCCAAATATTCCCATTCCAGAGCGGTACGCAGACCTTAGGGACATGCAAGTCTTTCTTAATGCAGTGTTCTCTTGTGTTTGAGCAGCAGCCGTCTACTTATGCTATCGACAGAGCTAAGATTTGTTATATGATAGGTTTACTTACGGGTAGCGCCCTAGCCTGGGCATCAGCTGTATGGGAGAGTCAGTCCAACCTTTGTAATTATTATCTAGAGTTTGCAGAGGATATTAAGAAAGTATTCCACCACCCCGTCAGCGGTAGGGACGCTACTAAACGCCTCCTCTCACTGCGACAGGGCTCCCGTAGTGTAGCCGAATACTCGGTGGAATTTAGAACCTTAGCTGCAGAGTGGAATGGTGGAATGACACAGCGCTTCAAGGGTTTTTCAAACAGGGCTAACTGATTCTGTTAAGGATGAGTTAGCAGTGACGGACGAATCAGCTAACTTGGATGAGTTGGTCTCCCTAGCCATAAGACTGGATAACCGCCTTAGAGCGCCGTAGGGAAAGAGCCTCTCGCCCTGTCTCGTCTCCTCTCGCAAGATTCAGGTCGGAGACTTTCCCAAGTCCCAGTGCCCCATCTGAAGTCTCTTCTCCTCTTCAGTCTTCAGAGTAACCGATGCAGCTAGGCAGAGCCCGACTCACTCCCCAATAACGTCTCCGTAGAATAAGAGAAGGACTTTGTGTCTACTGTGCTCACTCTGGTCATTTCGTGGACACATGCCCCCAGCGCCCAAAAGACGGTGCTCACCAGTAAAGGTGGGGATACTGGTGAGCAAGGCTGTTTCTTATGAGAGGGACTGCTCGAAAGTAGGATATTTGGGATATCCGTCGTAGCCAGGGTTTACGATCAGTTTTTAGATGATTTGTACTGAGGAACAAGTACTTTAGTACAAGTATTTTATTAGCTTTTCTTTTTAATGACTGATTTTAAATGCCATTTTCTTAATGTCTTTCATTTTTTGTTTTTCTTTTAATGTTTCTTTTATTATCTTTTACTGTTTTTAAATGCCTTTGTCTGAATGTCTTTCATTTTTGTAAAGCAACTTGAATTGCCTGGTGCTGAAAGGTGCTATATAAATAAACTTGCCTTGCCTTTCTTCCTCAACCCCCCAGACCTGCAAGCCACTTGGAGCCACACTGTTGTCAAACCAACAGTCTCTCTCTCTGCCTGCCCTAGTGGACTCTGGGGCTGGTGAGAGCTTTTTGGATGCCCAACTGGTTGCCTCAGCTGGCAACTCAACTCAACTCAACCTCTGACAGCTTCTCTCAATGCTCGAGGTCTGAATGGGAAGCTCCTGGCACACGTTACCCATGTCACCGAACCCCTACATCTCGTCCTGTCCGGTAATCACCATGAAATGTTTCAGTTCCATGTCATGTCCTCCCCTCACGCACCCCTAGTTCTGGGACAGCCATGGTTAAGACTGCATAACCCCCACATAGACTGGTCGGTGAATCAAGTAAGGAGTTGGAGTTCTTTTTTTCACTCGTCATGCCTGCGCTCTGCAATTCCCCCAGCAGAGGTCGGTATTCCCCCAGTTCAGCAGGAGCCACTCAACTTGTCCGCTGTCCCTCCGGTTTATCATAGCCTGGGAGAGGTTTTCAGCAAGCAGCGAGCCCATTCTCTGCCCCCCCCCCCCCCCCATCACCCTTATGACTGCACTATAGATCTTCTTCCTGGGGCATCTCTCCCATCCAGTTGCCTGTTTAACTTGTCCCGAACTGAGCGTGAGGCCATAGAGACATACATCAAAGACTCACTCGCTGCTGGCATCATAAGACCCTCTTCTTCCTCCGTCGGAGCAGGCTTCTTCTTTGTATCCAAGAAAGACCGCTCGCTGCGCCCCTGCATTGACTACCGGGACCTTAACAACATCACCATCAAGTATCCACTGCCCCTCATAAACTCAGCCTTCGAACCCCTACAGAAGGCCACCATCTTCTCGAAACTCGACCTCAGGAATGCTTATCACCTGGTCCGCATACGTCAAGGAGATGAGTGGAAGAGGGCGTTCAACACCCCACTAGGCCATTTTGAGATGACCTTTGGACTCACCAATGCCCCAGCTGTCTTCCGGGCTCTTGTGAACGATGTCCTCCATGACTTCCTGAACCGTTCACTATGTGTGTATCTGGATGATATTCTGATATTCTCACAGACCATCAAGGCTTCACACCAGGCTCCTATCGGTCTACTCCAGCCTCTCCCAGTCTCTAGTCGCCCCTGGAGTCACATCATACAAAATGTACACCACCCCAAATTGATCATGTTGTTGATAGTGCTATAGATGCACTGCGAATAAAATTAGACTCTGTTGCTCCTTTGAAAAAGAAGAAAATAAAACAACATAGATTAGCTCCATGGCATAATGCCGAAACCCGCAAAATAAAGCAAAAGTCTAGACAACTTGAAAGGATATGGCGTTCCACTAAACTTGAAGAATCTCGTTTGATTTGGCATATTACTCTCAATGAATATAAGAAAGCACTGCGTAAAGCGAGAGCAGCCTACGACTCTTCATTAATAGATGAGAATAAGAATAATGCAAGATTTCTTTTCAGCACTGTAGCCAGGCTGACAGAGAGCCACAGCTCCATTGAGCCTTCTATTCCCATAGCACTCAGTAGTAATGATTTGATGTGCTTTTTTAACGATAAAATTGTTACTCTTAGAAACAAAATTAATGACCTCTTACCTTTGACCAGTATAGTGTTATCAACAGCTCCCGGAAATGTAAGTTCTAATATTACACTAGATAGTAAACTAGAATGCTTTTCAGCCATTAACCTTGAACAATTACATTCAATGATTCTCTCTTCTAAACCATCAACGTGCATGTTAGACCCAATTCCAACTAAGCTGTTGAAGGAAGTTTTTCCATTAATTAGCACTTCTTTATTAAATATTATGAATATGTCTTTATTATCAGGCTATGTTCCACAATCATTCAAAGTAGCAGTGATAAAACCGCTTCTTAAAAAGCACAACCTCGATCCAGAGGTTTTAGCCAACTATAGACCTATTTCTAATCTTCCGTTCCTCTCGAAAATTATTGAGAAAGCGGTCGCAAAACAGTTGTGTGATTACTTAAAAAACAATGATTTATTTGAAGATTTTCAGTCTGGCTTTAGAACACATCATAGCACAGAGACAGCTCTGGTTAAAGTCACAAATGATATTCCAATAGCCTCAGACAAGGGACTTGTCTCTATTCTTGTTTTGCTCGATCTCAGTGCTGCATTTGATACTATCGACCATGATATCCTATTGCAAAGACTAGAGCACTTAGTTGGCATACAGGGAACTGCTTTAGGCTGGTTTAGGTCCTATCTATCTGAACGCTCTCAGTTTGTACGTGTTAACGATGAATCTTCCACGCAAACCAAAGTTAGCCATGGAGTGCCACAGGGCTCAGTGCTTGGACCTATTTTCTTCACATTATATATGCTTCCGTTAGACAATATTATAAGGAATCATTCTGTAAACTTTCATTGTTATGCGGATGATACTCAACTATATTTATCAATCAAGCCTGATGAAATTAATCATCTAAATAAAATTCAAGACTGCCTCAAGGACTTAAAAACGTGGATGACCTTAAACTTTTTGATGTTAAACACGACCAAAACTGAAGTTATTGTACTTGGCCCGAAGAATCTACGAAACAAATTATCTAAAGATATACTAACTATAGATGGCATTAATTTGGCCTCCAGTGAGACTATAAGGAATCTTGGTGTTATATTTGATCAGAGAAACTAGTCCATGCATTTGTTACTTCTAGGCTGGATTATTGTAACTCTTTATTATCAGGCAGTACCAAGAAGTCAGTCAAGTCGCTTCAGCTGATTCAAAATGCTGCAGCTTGTGTACTAACCAGAGTTAGGAAAAGGGACCACATTACTCCTGTTCTGGCTGCCTTACACTGGCTCCCTATAGAACACAGGATAGAATTTAAAATTCTTCTTCTCGCCTACAAAGCCCTTAATGGGCAGGCGCCATCTTACCTTAAAGAACTCATTATACCCTACTGTCCTACTAGGGCATTGCGTTCCAAGAATGCAGGGTTGTTGGTTGTTCCTAGAATCTCTAAAAGTACAATGGGAGCCAGAGCCTTTTCTTATCAAGCTCCACATTTGTGGAATCAGCTTCCAGTTTGTGTTCGGGCGGCAGACACCCTATCCGTTTTTAAGAGTGCGCTTAAGACCTTCCTTTTTGATAAAGCTTATAGTTAGGGCTGATTAGATTCAGCCCCTAGTTTTGCTGATATAGGCTTAGTTTGTCGGGGGACATTCTCTCTGTCTATACCTGTGTACTCTCATGTTCCGATTAACCCAGCTTCCCCAAATGTCTTTCCTTTTGGTGTCTATATACGCTGGGATCCGGAGTCATGGATGATCCTGCGGTCCTGTGTCCTGGATCGCGAGCGCTGGATCTTGAGCCGTGGCTGTGGTCCTGGATCATCGGTCCTGGATGGATATCCTCGTGGATTCATCTTCCTATTATACACACATGCATTTCCAAACATTTGGACTACCTATGTTGCAAATGTATTATCTTTTCAATTTACACACGGCATCTATTGCACGTCTGTCCGTCCTGGGAGAGGGATCCCTCCTCTGTTGCTCTCCCTGAGGTTTCTCCCATTTTTCCCTTTAAACTGGGTTTTCTTTGGAAGTTTTTCCTTGTACGATGTGAGGGTCTAAGGACAGAGGGTGTCGTATTGTCATACTGATATTCTGTACACACTGTGAAGACCACTGAGACAAATGTAACATTTGTGATATTGGGCTATATAAATATTGATTGATTGACATCGGCCTAGACTTTGTTACCGGCCTCCCGGTTTCACAGGGTAACTCAACCATTCTCACTATTGTCGATCGTTTTTCCAAAGCTGTTCATTTTGTGAACTTCCTAAACTCCCCACAGCCTCTGGAACTGCTGACCTCCTAGTCAATCATGTGTTCCGGTTTCATGGCATTCCAACAGACATTGTTTCCGACCGAGGGCCACAGTTCATATCTCAGGTATGGAAAGCATTCTGTCGAGCACTTGGAGCATCTGTCAGTCTCTCCTCAGGCTATCATCCTCAGACTAACGGGCAGGCCGAAAGAGCCAATCAGGACCATGGAGCTGCACTTCGCTGTGTCACCTCCCAGAATCCCTCCTCCTGGAGATTACATCTGCCCTGGATTGAATACGCTCATAACTCACTGTCTAGTGCTGCCACCGGTATGTCCCCATTTGAATGTTCTCTTGGATATCAACCCCCTTTGTTCCCAGCCCAAGAGGAAGAGATCACAGTTGCCTCTGTCCAAGCCCATCTCCGTCATTGTCGGAAGATCTGGAAGGATGCTCGCTCTGCCCTTCTCCGCTCTGCAGAACGCAATCGGCATATCACAAACCGCTCCCGGACCGCAGCTCCCCAGTTCCAACCAGGTCAGAAAGTGTGGCTTTCTTCTAAAGATATTCCTTTACAAGCTGAGTCTAAGAAGTTGAAACCACGCTTCATTGGTCCCTATGTGATCGAGCGCATAATACATACATCTGCTGTTATACTCAAGCTGCCTCCCTCCATGAGAATTCACCCCACCTTTCATGTGTCCCAGTTGAAACCAGTGTTTTCCAGCCCTTTGTGCCCTCCAGCCATCTCCCCCTCCACCCACCCTTGTTATTGATGACCACCCGGCCTACAAGGTCCGACGGGGCCGTGGGTACCAGTCGATTGGGAGGGTTATGGTCCTGAGGAGAGGAGCTGGCAAGCTCATTCTAGATCCCTCTCTCATTCTTTCACAGAGACCACCCAGACAAGCCTGGTGGTTCGCCTTGAGGTTCGCGTTGAGGGGGGAGGGGGGGGTACTGCCACGGCCCAAACTGTGTGTGTGTGTGTATTTGTGTGGAGGGGGTGTGGTTTCCCTTGCAGGCAGCAGCCTGATTGCACTCACCTGGCCGACTGACTCAGCTGTCCCTCATCAATCCAATCATGATACAGCAAATCTACTCCAGTCTCCCAGCAACTCATCACCAGATTGTTTTCTACACCAGTGGTATTGCATCCTCCTGGCTGCTGTGTGTTTTCCTGTACTTTATGTAACTAGTTTCTCCTTGTGCTTCCAGTGCGATCCCTCAGCCATCGACCACCAGAGCTTCCAGCCAATCGGCCTGCTTCTCCCTTCACCATACCTGCCTGCATTGTTCTCAGTCCAGCCTGAACTGCCTGCCTCCACTCCGGACCTCCATATCAATCAATGTTTATTTATATAGCCCAATATCACAAATGTTACATTTGTCTCAGTGGTCTTCACAGTGTGTACAGAACATCAGTATGACAATACGACACCCTCTATCCTTAGACTCTCACATCATACAAGGAAAAACTTCCGGAGAAAACCCACAGTTTAAACGGAAAAATGGGAGAAACCTCAGGGAGAGCAACAGAAGAGGGATCCCTCTCCCAGGACGGACAGACGTGCAATAGATGCCGTGTGTAAATTGAAAAGATAATACATTTGCAACATAGGTAGTCCAAATGTTTAGAAATGCATGTGTGTATAATAGGAAGATGAATCCACGAGGATATCCATCCAGGACCTATGATCCAGGACCACAGCCACGACTCAAGATCCAGGGCTCAAGATCCAGGACACAGGACCGCAGAATCATCCATGACTCCGGATCCCGGCGTATATAGACACCAAAAAGAAAGAAATGTGTGGAAGCTGGATTAATCGGAACATGAGAGTACACAGGTATAGAAAGAGAGGAGGAAGAAGTAAGATGTCCCCCGACAAACTAAGCCTATATCAGCAAAACTAGGGGCTGAATCTAATCAGCCCTAACTATAAGCTTTATCAAAAAGGAAGGTCTAAAGCACACTCTTAAAAACGGATAGGGTGTCTGCCGCCCGAACACAAACTGGAAGCTGATTCCACAAATGTGGAGCTTGATAAGAAAAGGCTCTGGCTCCCATTGTACATTTAGAGATTCTAGGAACAACCAACAACCCTGCATTCTTGGAACGCAATGCCCTAGTAGGACAGTACAATACAATACAACTTTATTTATAAAGCACTTTAAACCTCCAGACCAAAGTGCTGTACAGGCAAATAGATAAAACACAGCTCAGCTCACACACCATAAAACAAGTACAAGTAAAAACAAAAAACAATTTAAATGCAAAAAAGCAACACTCTAAAAGATGTTGAAACGCCAAATGTTAAAACGCTAAGGAGAAGAGGTGGGTTTTAAGAAGCGATTTAAAAGCAGGCAGTGTGGAGGCCTGTCTGATCTCCAGGGGCAGAGCATTCCACAGTTTGGGAGCCGCTACAGAGAAGCAACGGTCCCCTCTGAGCTTTGACCTGGTTTTAGGCACATTCAGGAGCAGTTGGTTCGCTGACCTGAGAGGGCGGTTCGGCGTGTAGTGCTGTAGCAGCTCAGCAAGGTATGGTGGGGTCATGCCATTTAGGGATTTAAAAGTAAATAAAATAATTTTAAAATGGATCCTAAAATAAATTGGCAGCCAGTGGAGAGAAGCTAAAACAGGGGAAATGTGGTCAAACTTCCGTGTGCCAGTTAAGAGCCTTGCTGCAGCATTTTGCACCCGCTGCAGTAGTGCGAGCGAGGACCCACTGACCCCCATGTAGAGAGAGTTACAGTAGTCCAGCCGGGTGGTGACAAAGGCATGGATTACTGTCTCAAACTGCTGTCTGGAGAGAAAAGGTTTTACTTTCGCTAGCTGCCTCAGGTGATAAAAGCTCGTTTTTACCACCGACTTAATCTGACTCAAGTTTGAGTTCACAGTCCATTTTAATACCAAGGTTCGTAACGGTGGGCTTAGTGTACTGATGCAAGGGACCCAGGTCTACAGAAGTGGTGTCAGTGGTGCTACCAAAAACCATTACTTCTGTTTTTCCTTCATTGAGTTTAAGGAAATTGCACGCCATCCAGGCCTTTATGTCATCTAGGCACTTTAGCAGTGGGCTAATTAGGTAACCCTCCTTCTTTGTTAGAGGGACATAAATCTGGCTATCAGCATAGCAGTGGAATGCGATGCCGTGCTTTCTCAAAATGGACCCAAGAGGGAGCAAATAGAGGGAGAATAGCAGGGGGCCTAATACTGAGCCCTGTGGGACCCCATACAGGAGTGGAGCAGAGGATGACTCGGAGTCACCAAGGCTGACAGAGAATGTTCTGTCCTTCAAATATAACCTGAACCATTCCAGGGCTTTTCCCTCAATGCCCACCCACTTTTCCAAGCGGGAGATCAGGATGTCATGGTCGACTGTATCGAAAGCAGCAGTTAAGTCAATAAGTAGGAGCACAACGCAGTCCCCAGAGTCAGTAGATAAGAGGATGTCATTAAAGACTCTTAAAAGCGCTGTTTCAGTGCTGTGCATAGGTTTAAAACCGGATTGGAAAACCTCCAGTATGTTGTTCTCTTCCAGAGAAAACATAATTTGACTGTAGACAATCTTCTCCAGGATCTTTGACATAAAAGGCATTTTGGAAATGGGCCTAAAATTAGCCAGAACTGTGGGATCCAGGCTGGGTTTTTTAATACGAGGTTGCACTACTGCATGCTTCAGGTTTTCGGGGACCTTCCCTGAGAGCAGGCTGCTGTTTAAAACTGCCAGCACAGATGGTCCAACAGTGGGGAAAACCTCTTTAAAAAGTCAGGGCGCGAAAGGGTCATTTGGAGAACCAGAGGGCTTTAACTTGGAAACAAACTCCTGTACAAAAGACAGAGCTAGATGCTCAAACTGATTAAAGACAGCAGAACATGGTGCAGGAACTGAGGGGTCAATTGCAGGAGCAGAGATTGGAGCTCTAGTGGAGTTTACCTTATTAATGAAAAAGTGAAGAAAATCTTCACAGACCGCGGTAGAGGTCTCCATAGAGATATTCTGGGGGGCATTAAGGGCCAAATCAATAGTCTGAAACAGAACGCGTGGCTTATGACGATTTGACAGAAAGTAAAAGTTTGCTTTTTGCCTCCTTCACAGTGATCTGATAGAAACGCCAACACTCCCTCAACATTTCAAATGAAACTTGCAGTTTGTCCTTTTTCCATTTACGCTCAGCTCTACGGCAATCTTGTCGGACAGCCCGAGTCGTGTCATTTAACCAAGGCTCAGATTTAGTTTTAGGTTGCCTGGTTTTTAAAGGAGCAACAGTGTCTATGGCAGCTTTGCAAGTAGAGTGAAACCATGAGTAGGGTATAATGAGTTATTTAAGGTAAGATGACGCCTGCCCATTAAGGGCTTTGTAGGTGAGAAGAATAATTTTAAATGATATCCTGTGTTCTATAGGGAGCCAGTGTAAGGCAGCCAGAACAGGAGTAATGTGGTCCCTTTTCCTAACTCTGGTTAGCACACGAGCTGCAGCATTTTTAATCAGCTGAAGCGACTTGACTGACTTCTTGGTACACCCTGATAATAAGGAGTTACAATAATCCAGCCTTGAAGTAACAAATGCATGGACTAGTTTCTCTGCATCGTTTTGAGGCAAGATATGCCTGATTTTTGCAATGTTACGTAGATGGAAGTAGGCGGTCCTTGAAATTGATTTTATGTGGGCGTTAAAGGATAAATCCTGATCAAATATAACACCAAGATTCCTTACAGTCTCACTGGAGGCCAAATTAATGCCATCCATAGTTAGAATATCTTTAGATAATTTGTTTCGTAGATTATTCGGGCCAAGTACAATAACTTCAGTTTTGGTCGTGTTTAACATCAAAAAGTTTAAGGTCATAGTCCTGAGTCTCCAAACAATACATCATTTCAATATCTTCAGTCTGCGCTTGGGTCCTGCACCTGGTGTCAGAACTCAGGCACTTAGGAGATAGGAACCAATTGCACGACCCGGGAGACAGAGGAAAAGTATTTGTAAGATACTTTATTTTTAAATGAACAGCAAAAAATGATCCCTACAAAATGGAGAACAAACATGAAAACGCTCACGTAGTGAGGATCAAACTTATCAAGACCTCAACAAAGCATAGACCTGACTGTGGCAAGAGACGAGTAAAGCACTGACCATGGCAATCGACAACAAGCGTAGACCTGACCATGACAAGAAACAAGACCTTCCAGGGCAAAAAACTAAAATGAACTGACACTGAACACTGGGAGACAGGGGAATTTAAACACAGGGTAACAAGACACAGGTGGGAACAATCAGGGGCGGGGCTGACACTGATGAGCAAAGGAGACACAGAAGGGGTGACAGGTGAAAACAATCAGGAATTTAGACACACCAGGGAAACTAACGACAGACATGAAAACACAGGGGAAAAGACCAGACAATACACAGGGAGGAAAAACATGACAAGCAGAACAGCAAAACACCCACTACAAGACATACAAAACTAAAAACGTGACACCTGGGGGGTATACTACGAAGCAGGATTTTCGCTTAGCCGGCTAAATTCAGGGAAAACTCTGGCTTTCTGGTCCTACGAAGCTGGTTCTCTTTTTAGCAGGCTAGATCTCCATGGTAATATATGCTAAGCAGCTAACCTGGTCGGGACCAGGGGGGTATACTGCGAAGCAGGAT
>NW_027263236.1:45674-65674 GCF_902827115.2 Pseudochaenichthys georgianus
CAAAGCGACTTACAATAAGTGCGTTCGACCAACAAGATACAACCTTGAAAAAACAGAATCATATAAGTTCATATAGCTAAAACATTTCAAGTGCTACTCAACTAGCTTTAGATAAGCCTGGCCTTTGTTAGTATATAAGTGCTTTGTTAGTAATTCTATCGCTTGAAGTGGAGTCAAAGAGATGAGTTTTCAGTCTGCGCCGGAAGATGTGCAAGGTATCTGCTGTCCTGACTTCAATGGGGAGCTCATTCCACCAATTTGAAGCCAGGATAGCAAACCCACGTGTTTTTACTGATGGGAACTTGGGTCCCCCTCGCAGTGCGGGTGCAGCGAGCTGTTTGGTTGATGTGGAGTGCACGTGCTGAGGTGTACGGTTTAACCATGTCCTGGATGTAGGAAGGGCCAGATCCATTCGCAGCATGGTACGCAAGTACCAGTGTCTTGAAGTGGATTCTAGCAGTTATCGGAAGCCAGTGGAGGGAGCGGAGGAGCGGAGTGGTGTGGGAACATTTAGGAAGGTTGAAGACCAGACGAGCAGCTGCATTCTGGATGAGCTGCAGAGGTCGGATGGCACATAGACCAGCCAGGAGGGAGTTGCAGTAGTCTAGGCGTGAGATGACAAGAGCCTGCGTCGCTTTCTGGGTCAGGTGGGGACGTATCCTCCTGATGTTGTAAAGCGTGTATCTGCAGCAGCGGGTTGTAGCAGCGATGTTTGCAGTGAAGAACAGTTTGTTTTCTAGGATCACACCCAGATTCCTTGCAGTCTGAGTCGGGAAAACAATAGAGGTGCAGATGTTGATTGTCAGGTCAAGAGTGGGGCAATCTTTTCCCAGAAGGAAAAGCAGTTCAGTCTTTCATCATACAAAGAATTTAATTTGGTGTATTGCGCCATAAAATAAACAAAACAAACAAAAACTTGGGAAACATGAAAAGAGTATGTGAAAAAATTAGAGCCGGGACTCGATTAAAAAAAATAATCTAATTAATTAGAGGCTTTGTAATTAATTAATCGAAATTAATCGCATTTTAAATCAAATATACATATTTGACCTGAGAACAGTGAGAAGCAATTTTCACATGGATTTTACTCCAAGTGGTCTACAGTCGAGTGCAATCCAGTGAGCCAGGGAGTTGGTTATTTTCTCAGAGGTGGACTTACTTATCCTGGCCCTGAAACCAGTCATCTGGTTGAGTGTGGGTTGGGTCAGGGTGTGTTTCCTTGCACTCGGAGTCGGGCTAACATCCACGCTAGCTGCTACATGCTTTGCATTTAGGTGATACTTTAGGCTTGATGTGCTGCGGTGATATGCATATTCTTTTTTGCATAATTTGCACACAACCGTGCTCTTATCGACGCTTCCATCTGTCTGTTTTTTTAAAACAACATTTCCCATCCACAGGGCCGACCAAAGCGGTCTCATCAGCTTGTTCGTTCATGTTTGACTATTGTTCACCGTGGTTTGTTGTTGTTTGAAGTCCCATGCTGAAGTCATGAACGTTAGTTGGTGCTCCAGTATAATCGGTACGCCTGAAACTCATCCAGTGAGAAACGTTCCGCTGTGCAAAAATAAGTGCGATTAAAGTGCAATTAAAATGCGTTAATTTTTTTAACGCGTTCATTTTTGTGTAATTAATTCATCTTAATTAACGCGTTAAAGTCCCGGCCCTAGAAAAAATACTACAACAAGTCTGTACAATGTATATCATATTGAACTTTTATAACTTAAATGAAATGTATAAACAAATGGGAAAATCATAAATAAATGCACAATATTGCACTTGTATAACAATGCCTGATAAGAAAAATGGGCCTTAGTATTTTGCGTACTTCTATGGCAATATAAGGGAATATATTTTTTAGGGAAAATATTTTTTAGGGAAAATATTTGAGTCGGATAGGACCAGGGGCCTCATTTATAACGCTGTGCGTAGGTCACGTGGGAAGGTTGCTTACGTAGTAGAAATCCAAAAAATAGGTACAGACATTTCCCGACATTTTCCGATTCACCAAACATTGCGCACCGGCGAGGAAAGTGCGTACAGCACTTCCTACGCCGGTTTCCCTTTATAAATCACAACCGACTGGAAATGCGGTGCTGCTTTTGCGGGCTTCACGTAACGCCCATATTTGCCTATAAATAGTCAAAGAAACGCCCCGTATTAATATTCATTCTGACTGACTTTATGAAGAAGATCGCAGGAAATGACGACAGAACAGCTAAAAAAGACATCTCACACCGTTTCAGATTTTGGTTATTTTGGGGACATAGAGATAAATCATATTGTTTGGTGGATGACGTTTGAACCAGAGTAGCAGCATGGAGGTCGGATCGTCACCAAAATAAATAAATAAATAGCCCGAAAAAGGTTAATGAGAAAAACAATACACATAGCCTTCCTCAGGCAGTGTGTTTGTACCGGGGACAGGAGACACACCCTTGATGAGAAACTGTAAGAAGTGAACGGGGAATCCCTCCGGAGTGGAGTCATGACGACTGGGTCTGAATTATGTTTTTGTATTTGGTGGTTTGTGTTCCAGCTGTCGATCAGCTGTGCGTAGCGTCTACACTGCAGCCTGTGCATCTCAACCCCCCCCCCCCCCCCTCCGCGCAGCAACTCTATATCCACCAGTTAAAGGAAATACAACTAATGTGTTGTTATATTAGCTGTACAATTTACCACATATGATTTTCTTAGTTTCCATACCTCCTGTGTTTTACGAGCGACTTATCAAGTCTTGGCAAACAGCATAAAACATGATTAAACATGATAGTATTGTAGCGACCCTGCATAGGATGTCCAGGGTGTCACTCAGGCATCCCCCGTCTCTCTGCCAATCATAGAGCTGCACAGTGATGCTGGTTGGGGTGCGGGCCTGTGGTTGGGGGAGCGGACGGGGGAGGGCGGGGAGTTGTGACGTAGACACTGCTATATATATATATGTGTAGGGGTAGGAGTTAGGTTAGTGTGAGGTAGAACCCACAAAGTGTACATGAACCTGTGATCATCTGTAAAGAACAAGAGTTATTAAAGCCTAATAACGAGAAGCCTGTTTCCGACTCACCTTGTGAACGTTACATTGGTGTCAGAAGTGACTTTTCGAACGGAGGACGTCTATCCTGACGGGAGTCCGTAACTGCGTCACGGAGCTAGCCGGGAAGCTAGCGGAGATGGAAAAGTTCAGCAAGATGAGAGTGAAGCAGGAAAGTAGTGATGAAGAGGAAGACGGAGCATGCGGGTGGTCGAAGGACATGAGTAGAGAGTTCATGAGTGCACGGGAGGCGAGAAAGCGCCTGAGAGAGTCGGCGGTGAAGATGGCTAGAGACGCGCGAATGTCGCCGTCTTCAGCGGCATTTCGCGCCATTTCCAAGCTGGATGTAAACAACAATGGCGGCGCCCATCAACCAGCAGCAGCCGCCGCTGGGTCCGTGAAAACACCCAAATACTCGGGTAAGGCAGACTGGGAGGCTTTCCATGCCCAATTTGAAATACTTGCACATGCCGGGGGGTGGTCAATAGAGACTAAAGCACTACAGCTAGCTTTGTGCCTCACAGACGAGGCTCTTTCATGTCTGCTACTACTTAGCCCTGTGGACCGACTCAGCTATGAAGCGTTAGCGGGGGCTTTGAAGAGGCGGTGTGGACAGTGTTTCCCACCAGAGCTGCTCCGGAACGAGTTGAGTAACCGCTGTAGGGAGTTTGGAGAGACGCTGCGTGCGTTGGCTAACAACGTGGAGAGCCTGACGCGGCGGGCGTATGCACACATGCCACCCGGAGTGCAGAGTGAGCTGGCACGTGATCAATTCATCAGGGCTCTCCACCCTGCGGACTTGAGGGTCGAGGTACAGCTGCAGCATCCACAGTCCTTGCAGGCGGCCTTGGAGATGGCTGTGGAGAGAGAGAACGTGTGGAGTGGAGCTGCTAGGAGCGGAGTGCCGGCAGCACCGGCTGTGAGGAGCTGCAGGGAGGAGGAGAAGCCTGCATGGGTTACCGAGATGACGGAAATGATAAGGGCTGTTTCTTTGCAGCCAACACACAGACCAAGTACCAGGGTCTGCTGGGGGTGTGGTCAGCCAGGATATTTGGCCAGAGACTGCCGCAAGGCACCCCGGGCCCAGGGAAACGACGGGGGGCCCGCATAAAGGAGAATATGTGGTACCAAGCCCAAAGACTCCTCAACCAAACCACAGCTCTATTGCCACGGACTCAGACATCCGAGGAAGGAACCCGACAGCACAGCTGGGGGAGCCAGACTCTACGCCCTCCTGAAGAAGATGACAGCACAGGCGTGGAGCCTGTCGTCGCGGTGGGCCGTGCTGGTGGGGACTCCTGCTATGTCCCTGTCGATGTGGAAGGGGTGACCTGCGCTGCACTGGTGGACACAGGCTCTACAGTAACCCTGGTGAGAGCAGATGTGTTGCCCGGTGGGACTATGTTCGAGCCGACATCGGTGCGTCTACGCACAGTCACAGGAGAGTTGGCGGCTATGAAAGGAAGAGGCGTGCTGTCTGTGTCGGTGGGGGGAGTTGAAGTGCGGCACCCCGTGTGGATAGCGGATGTACAGGACCCGTGCATTATGGGTTTGGACTTTTTGAAGGCGACGGGCTGCCTCCTGGATCTTCAAGCAGGCACAGTGAGTTTCCGGGGGGGGCCTGTGATTACTATGACCCGTATCCACAACCCTGCTAAGCCTGCGGGGAGACCCCCTACACCCACCGTGAGTACCCTAGAAACCGAGGAAAACCCTCCCTCCATTCCTGTATCCCCGGTGACGCCCACTCAGGACAATTCCCCACCTGTCACCCCCGCACTGCGCCACCCGAGCACAGACCCCCCCCCCCAGTTACCCCAGACGGAGGTAGAAGAGGCTCAGTCTGCAGTATTGGAGGTGTGGAGGAAGAACTGTGGCGGCCTAAATCCCGAGCAGCAAGAGCAATTGGGGCAGCTGCTGCTAGAGTTCCAGGGCAGTTTTGCCATGAAGGAGGAGGAGGTGGGCCGAACGCATCTGGTGGAACACGATATTGATACGGGGGGACTCGCGTCCCATCAGGTGTCGCCCGCGCAGACTTCCCCTGGCTCGTCAGCAGGCTTACGACGAGGCAGTGCAGAGCATGCTGCAGGCAGACATCATCGAGCCCTCCGGCAGCACCTGTAGTCATGGTCCCGAAGAAGACAGGTGGCTGGCGGCTGTGCTCAGACTACAGACCGGTGAACGGGGTCACCAAGAAGGATTCATACCCCCTTCCCCGCATCGATGACTCCCTGGTCGCAGGGTCGTCGTGGTTCTCTTCCTTGGACCTCCGCAGCGGGTATTACCAAGTCCCTCTTGCCCCAGAGGCCAGACAAAAAACGGCTTTCTGCACCGGCCGGGGACTATGGCAGTTCAGGGTCATCAGTTTTGGGCTGTGTAATGCCCCAGCCACCTTTGTGCGATTGATGGACAGGGTGCTGTCTGGGATTCCCCGCCAACAGTGTTTGGTTTACCTGGACGACATCCTGGTGCATGGCAGCTCATTTGAGGCGGCCCTGGGATCTCTGAGAGTGGTGCTGGAGAGGATCAGAGCCGCTGGTTTGAAGCTACATCCAGATAAGTGTCATTTCCTGCAGAGAGAGGTCACTTTCCTGGGACACAAAGTGGGGGGGGAGGGCATCGGCACCCTGCACGAGAAAGTGCAGGCGGTCACAGGCTGGCCAAATCCTCGCAACCAGAAACAGCTGAAGAGTTTCTTGGGCCTGGCCTCGTACTACAGGAAGTTTGTACGGCGTTTTGCTTGCACTGCCGCACCCCTGTTCCAGCTGCTGCAGAAGGACAGGGATTTCCTGTGGTCTGAGCAATGTCAAGCAGCGTTTGACGGCCTTCGGCGTGCCTTGAATGAATCCCCGGTTCTCGCCCCAGCCAACCCCAGGCTGCCGTTCACCCTGGACACAGACGCTAGCGGCGTTGGGGTAGGCGGAGTGCTCTCCCAGACTACACCAGAGGGGGAGCGGGTGGTGGCATACTTCAGCCGGGCGTTCAACAAAGCGGAGCGACGATACTGCGTCACCCGCAGGGAACTTTTGGCAGTGGTGCTGTCCATCAGGCACTTTAAGTACTACCTGTGCGGGCAGGCGTTCATGGTGAGGATGGATCACTCTGCATTACAATGGCTCATGACGTCCAAAGAGCCAGAAGGGCAGCTCGCCAGGTGGCTAGAAGAGCTCCAAGCTTTCGACTTCAGGGTGGAGCACCGGGCTGGGGTGCGCCACACAAATGCAGACGCTCTCTCCCGCCGCCCGTGTGCCACCGGTGGATGCCACTACTGCGAGAAGAGAGAGACTCGTGAAAAGGAGCTGCTGGAGGAGGACATCGTCTGTGCGGCAGCGCAGCAAGTGGAAGAGGTTATCTGCCGGGAGCTCCAGACAGTGGATGTGACAGAGTGGAAGCAACAGCAAGAGCGGGACGCCGTTCTACAGCCTGTACTGCAGTGGGTTGAGTCGCAGCAGCGGCCACCGTGGGAGGAAGTGGCAGTGCTCTCCAAAGCAACCAAGGGGCTGTGGTCTCAGTTTGAGACTCTACGTCTGTGTCAGGGCGTACTATAGCGGGCGTGGAAGGAGCCAGCAACGGGGGAGAAGAGGTGGCAAGTGGTGGTCCCGAGGGGTCTGCAAGAGGTCGTACTCAAGGCCATGCATGGAACGGCAGGCTCTGGGCACTTTGGCGTCACTAAGACTCTCCGCGCCTTCGTCAGGGCTGCTACTGGGGGAAGTGCAGGAGGGATGTCGAAGACTTCTGTCGCCGCTGTGATCCGTGTATGGCGCGGAAGGGCCCCCCTGGTCGTTCCCATGCTCCGCTGCAACAGTTTCCCGTCGGGGCCCCGATGGAGAGAGTAGAGGTTGATGTGGTGGGGCCTCTACCCTTGTCAAACAGGGGTAACCGCTACGTTCTCACGGCCATACTTCACAAAGTGGCCAGAGGTGTATGCTCTCCTTGATCAAGAAGCAGAGACAGTCGCAGATGCCTTGGTGGTCGGCATGTTCAGCCATTTTGGAGTGCCGGAGACCCTGCACAGTGACCAGGGGAGAAATTTCGAGTCCCGGGTGTTCACCTCCATGTGCTCACAACTGGGCATGCACAAAACACGCACCTCCCCCTTGCGACCACAGAGCGACGGACTAGTCGAGAGATTCCATTGCACCATGGGACAGCAGCTGGCCATCCTCACGTCTCAGCATCTGCGCGACTGGGACGAGCATCTGCCCCTTGTGCTCATGGCATGTCGGTCTGCAGTCCAGGAGTCCTCAGCCTGTTCGCCTGCCCTCCTCATGTTGGGGAGAGAGCTTCGAACCCCTGCTGTGTTGGCGTTTGGTCGGCCACCAGATTCCCTAGACACGCCTCCAGGTCCTGAGTACGCCAGGAGACTTCAGGACCGCCTTGATTCCGCTCACGCCTTTGCCCGCGATCAGCAGAAAAGTGCTGCGGTGAGACAGAAGCGGAACTACGACACCAGGACCAGAGGGCAGCATTTCCGGGCCGGGGAGCTGGTTTGGGTCTACAGCCCACAACGAAAGAAAGGCCGGTGTCCAAAACTGGACAGTCAGTGGGTTGGTCCCTGCAGAGTACTAGAGAGGGTGGGGGAGGTGGTCTACAGGGTGCAGCTACCACCAAAGGGGAGAAAAGTGGTGCTCCACAGAGACAGGTTGGCTCCGTACAGAGGAGTCGCTTCCCCCACAGACCCAAGGAACATCGGGGCCCACAGCCGTCCCCTCGCCATCCCCACGGCGAACAGAGTAGCAGTCCCCCATCAGGGACTGAGAGTCTCCCCATTTTTTCGCCGCCTGGGCCAGATCCGGCAACCCCGGTCCTCCTGACCCCAGTCCCCCTGCCGAGAAGGCAGACACGACCCCATGTGCAAACAACTGTCACTGGAAAATGTAAACACCCCAAAGAAACTAAGAACATAACGATTTTTCGAGCCAGTTCCGGATTGCTAAGAGGGCCTTGGATTTCTATGTGGTTTCAACTATATTTATTTGTGATACTGATATAAGGCGAAGTGCAGATCACACTGAATCACAAACTGTCTGACTTTAAACCTTTATGCACCTGTATCCCGTCCTTCAACCCTCTGACCAAAAAACCTTTTTTACCTGCAAATAAAAAATAAAAGCCACTCGTTTCCCTTTATTATATTGTTATATATAGTGTATATTATTAATCATAGTGTCGTGGCGTTTTAATCTGTTTCTACATTGAATAGCCACGTTCCTCTATCTGGGTTGTGGGTTATGACGCGCCTTACTTTGCTTCCAAACAAACTTTGCAGAGATCGTTGTAGCGTTGAATCACAACAGATGTATTCTTTGATCAAGGCGGCATACAAACATGAAGACAAACTTCCTCGCTTCAAAGTATCTAAAAGTTCTCTGTATCAAAAAAGAACACGGTCAAAAGACTATACCGCTCCCCGTCTAATCACACACTCATCTGTGCACCATTGTCATGCCATATATAGGCATATAGAGTCTAGACTTGCACGTCATACCTGACAGCGCACATTGGACAGCAAATAAGTGAGACTTAAATTAACATATTTCAAACCGTAATGTGACTCACACAAATAAATATTTAAGAGTTCACTCTAAAGCCTTATATTAAGACAAACATTCAAACCATAATGATGAAATGAAAATGGCTAACACATAGATCTCATGTTATTTTAATGATATGATAGTTATTTCAGGTTTTTGTGGACAACTTGGAGTAGACTTCTCCAAATTGTCGTGCCATTCTCTGTCAGTTCCTATTAATTAATGCAGTTTCATTGCATTTCATTGTGATCATCTGTTAAAACTGAACTTTGTCTCTAATATGTGTCAGTTTATAAATAAAATAAAAAAATAAAAAGTTTAAAAAATATATTTCCCCTCAAGGCGGAATGTTCTTAGCTTCCCTGTGATTTGGATTACCTTTCAGAAATCATGATATATGGTTTATCTATAACTACTTTCAGCACCTGGGGCTAAAGTGACTGTCATTTGATCATATTGGTAACACAGTTGGGGAGAGAATGACACATCTGTCTCCCTGCCTTCATCATGTCGTAAATCTGTCCTTAAGACACATGCAGCAGCCCACAAACATGAAATAATAGTGGAACTTGTGATGGGATTTCTGGCTAACATGAAGATTTTCCTTCTTACATTTTTACATAAGTATAAAAGTAACCTAATGTCAGTAACTCAAAGCAGACCCAATTTGCTTTGGATTGACAATGTCTGCTCAGAATCTGAGACAATGGCACACTATTGTGTTTCCTGGCCAATATGTATTTGTTATTTTGTTGGGAAAGGTTCCACAGTCTGAGGAAACTCATCTCTTAATTTGTTTATGCACTTCCTCTATGTGGCTTTGACGAGAAGTTGTGTGCACAGGAGATTACGAAAGGTTGGAACCTGGCTGTTATGCAACACAAAATGTGTGTGCATGTGATTTTTTCAAAATGCAGCCAAATCTGTGAGGTTTGATTTGTTTCTATCTTAATTATTATTTAATTAGAGGGATTTCAACTTATTGGCACTTTGTCTCTAAATCCTTTATTGGTCTCTACATGACTTTCAATCTCACAACTTCCGTTTATTGTTCTCTTCTACTTTTCTTTATTTCCAAAACACACACACACTTGTTCCTGTCACTGTTTGATCAAGCTCCACCGTTCAGTTGACGATGCTTTCAGCTGAAAGCGCTGCAGTAAATAAAAATAAAATGAAACAGGAGATGAATAAAATATGAGCATACTAATGAATAAATAAAGGTGTGACTGTATTAATAAGAACGAGTCAGAGATATCAGACGAATAGAAAGCGACACACGCCATCATCGCCTACACATTCGCCGCTGATGAAAGTCTGAGGTGTGTGGGTAAGCAGACAGCCATTCCACATTTACCTCTCTTCTCTCTCTCTGCTGCTCTGCCTTTCATTTATAGTTCAGTCGCTCCCTAACTTTATCTCCTTAGGTAAACCAATATATAAAATGTATGTTGCAGAAAAATTGGAAATGTTTCTTTTCCTTTAGTGTTTGTTATTAGTATTACAGTATTATTTAATGAATTTCCCCCACTGTTTAACAAAGGTAATCATGTCACCGAGTACAAATCGTTTTTTCTCAGTGTGCTGTTATACTGCTCGATTCCACTTTTGTTTGCACTGTCAATTTGAGTGGCTACACCAGTCAGAGGGATTTAGCTTTAGCTCTCTTAGCTTTCCACTCATGTTACAGTCTTCAGTCAGTGAATCAAGCTAGCAGTGTCATGGGACCATTCCTAAAATAAGATGTAAGATTCATTTTTGGAGATGCAGTTTATATCAATGGAAAGTTCATAACATGTTGTTGTTACACTTATCGTCAGGAATTAACTATTCCATCTTAACAAATGTATTCAAATACATGTTTGTAAAACCGAGTAGCTTTATAATCATGTGATCTGGGTATGATTGTTTTCTCATTAATTCATTGATAAAATAATGAGCTTGGATTACAAATCTAGTTATGTAGCCTACCATGAATTGATTGAAAAAAACCTTGTCCTAATTTAGCAAAATGACAGTGGAAAAACAGGACACAAAAGTTTACAATCCCTACTTAGATGAAAACTAGGTTCTCTAGGAAGGAATATAAATATATCATATGTGATGTATGCTCTCAGAAGACCTTCAGCTGACAGGTTACACTTAGGTGAATAAATATTTTAGTCTTCGTGATATTAAAAGAAGTCTTCCTCTTTTTAAACTAACTCTGACTGCGCCCCGCCATCTGAATGCAACACCGCTCTTCATACACCACCGTGGGCATTCAAAAACAGGCTGATCACCGTGGCAACGGGACAGAGCGGTGGTGATTGGCCATATTCGTTATCATTCCTGTCAGGACAGGTGCAAATGCTCTCAGTTAAACTACCTCTTGATTGGTTCAAACTGCCAGGAGGCCATCAAATCCCTAATCAGACTGTTAGCATACGAAAGAGAGGCGGGAGTGAGGGAGCAGGAGGGAAGGAGAGAGAGAGGACGGGGGGAGGAATGTGTAAATGAGAATGATATCAAGATATTTGCAGTTAGAATGATTAGGAAACAGTTATCATGCCACATCAGCATGCCCGACAAACAAAAACAGACACACTTTTTAAAAACATGCAGAAAACCCAATTAGTTGTGAGTTTACACATATATACACACACACACACACACACACACACACACACACACACACACACACACACACACACAGAAAGACACATCCACGCACACATATTCAAATGTGTGAGATGGACATGTTTAAACAGCACATGACAATACATATAAGTGAGAAGGAGATGGTCATCAATGTTTAGTTATGTTGAATTTACAACACACAATACATTTGAGTATAATCCTCAAGCATGTGTAATGTCTGCAAAAAAAACATATTACACTTTAAAGGTCTCCTATCAAGCAAAATGCACTTGTTTATATCTTTTATACATAAATATGTGTCCCCGGTCTGTCAGGGAACTCACAAAGTGTCAGAAAACAAAACCCTCTCTCTTTTCCTCCATACCCAAATCTCTAAAAACGGGGGTACAACGGAGCTGATCCAGATGTGCTTCCGATATCACAGAATATCGTTAATGTGGGCTGGCTTTACACCCATGGCCCTATCAGAAACGTCGCTATAAGAAACAATGGCCGATGTTTTGGACGTAATATGGTCTTTGTTTACATTAATGAGGTTAAATTGTTAACATAGGTTCAGGAGCATGGCCACGCCTAAAACTCCGCCTCGAACCACGGCCACCCCTATTTATATCCGGCAAAACTTCCGGCCACTGCTTGTCTCCATCCTTTCAAGGACTGACAGCCAGACCGTGATTCACGCCGCGCGTCTGATACGATGGGCTCGTAAGATCTCAGATGCTCGATTATGTTGCTTGGTAATACTCTTTATTGTAAAGAAACCAAAGCTATCAATTATGACTTCTAGGTTCTACTAGGACTCTCCATAGAATCCCTAGGTTCTACTAGGTACTGTAATATAGATCTCTGGCAAACAGGCATGGATCTAACGATAACACAAGACGAACCAACACCAGACAAAGGGAGAGAAGGACTAAATATACATATTAGGTAATGGGGCACAGGTGGACACAATCAGGGGCGGGAACAACAATCAGTCTAGCAGGTGCCACACGCACAGGAAGTGCCGACACCTGGAGAGAGAGAGAGTATAGTAATTATCATCAACAGACCGATAGACAAAACACAACAGCTAACAGCATACTAGCACTAAACCCTGACAGTACCCCCCCTTTTATGGACGGCTCCAGACGTCCCTGAATAGTGAGACCGTCGTCTGTCAAAATCTGTGATAAGGGACTTGTCGACAATGAAGCTGCCCGGGATCCAGCATCTTTCCTCTATTCCATACCCTACCCAGTCGACCAGGAACTGTCTCCCTCTACCCCGCTTTCTTTCTGACAGAATCTTTTTTACTGTATAGACGATACCTCCGTCGATGACCCGGGGAGGTGGAGGTGGTGTGGAGGGGGGAACCAGTCTGCTCTCTAAAACTGGTTTCAGCTTGCTGACATGGAACGTGGGGTGGACCTTGAGGGACTTTGGGAGACATAGGCGAACAGCAACAGGATTAATAACTTTTGAAATGGGATATGGACCAACGAACCGAGGAGCCAGTTTCCTGGAGGGGACGTGCAGAGGAAGATCCTTGGTGGACAACCACACTCGTTGACCGACCTTGTATCTAGGAGATGGACGTCGCTTTCGGTCAGCCAACCTCTTCATGCCGGTCGCACTTCTCTGCAGCATCTGGCGAACTCCCTTCCATACCCGGCGACAGCGGCGAACCAGAGCATGTGCTGATGGTACGATAACTTCCTGCTCGAGCTCCGGGAACAATGGAGGCTGGTATCCATGGACACATTGGAAAGGAGAGATTCCGGTGGCTGATGTGAGTAAGGTATTGTGTGCATACTCAACCCAAATCAGATGTTTGCTCCAGGTGGTAGGTTTCTGGGACACCAGGCATCTCAAACAGGTCTCCATTTCTTGGTTCATCCTCTCCGCTTGGCCGTTTGACTGGGGATGGTATCCGGACGTCAGGCTCACAGTGGCTTGGATCAGGCGACAAAACTCCCTCCAGAAACGTGAAACGAATTGTGGGCCTCGGTCTGAAACGACATCGTTTGGGAAACCATAGATACGGAAAACATGGGACAACATGGCCTGTGCTGTTTCTCTGGCCGTAGGCAATTTGGACATGGGGATGAGGTGTACCATCTTGGAAAAACGATCAATGACTGTGAGAACTGTGGTGTAACCTGCCGAAGGTGGAAATCCTGTCACAAAGTCCAACGCAATGTGCGACCATGGTCTGTTGGGAATGGGCAGAGGTCGGAGAAGACCTGCCACAGCTTGACGAGACGTCTTGTTCCTAGCACACACAGGACATGCTGCCACATATTCTGCCACATCTTTCCCCATAGCAGGCCACCAGAATCTGTGTTTCACCATAAAGAGGGTCCTCTTGGTTCCAGGATGGCAGGAAAGAACATATGTATGGGCCCAATGAATCACCTTAGAATGAAGTGTCCCTGGAACAAACAGGCAATTCTGAGGACACCCTTTAGGAACAGGATTCCCGCTGTTAGCCTGTTTGACCTTGGCTTCAATGGGCCAGGTCACACTCCCTATAACAGTTCGAATGCCGTAGAGATGAGTGGAAGGGGATATCTGTTCTTAACTATGATCTGATTTAGCGGACTGTAGTCAATACAGGGCCTCAATGTCCCGTCCTTTTTCCCCACGAAAAAGAAACCTGCCGCTGCTGGGGATGAAGATGTCCGAATCAAACCAGCTTTGAGTGAAGAATCGATATATTCCTTCATGGCCTCCCTTTCTGGCCCAGAAAGTGAGTACAACCGTCCCTTGGGAATAGTAGAGCCTGACAGAAGGTCTATGGGGCAATCGTACAGTCTATGGGGTGGCAAAGAAGTAGTTTGTGTTTTATTAAACACCTCCTTGATATCTAAATAACACGCCGGAATTTTAGCCAAATCAGGAAAGTCAGAAGGCTTAGAAAAAGTGTCAGTGTTATTGCCTGACCCCTGCTTAGAGTTACTAGATCTATGCAATTTACTCAACCCTGTTTTACTGGTTAAACATGACCGAGAGCACTCAACTCCCCACCCTTTAACCCTTCCTGTCTGCCAGTCAACGTGAGGGTTGTGTTTAACAAGCCAGGGGTACCCCAAAATGATAGGATGTTGAGCAGAGTTAAATAAATGAAAACTTATTTGCTCACGATGTTCCTGATCTATGACTAATACCATGGGCTCCGTGCGATGAGTAATAGTACATAAAAGGCGGCCGTCCAAAGCACTAGCCTCTAAGGGTTGATCTAAAAGAACGACCTTTAAGTTTAAACTTTTAGCCAACTCCCAGTCTAACAAACTCTCATCAGCCCCAGAATCGACTAATGCATCCTGAGTCATAGTATTATCACCAAGTTTGATTTGTACCTGCATTAATTTTCTGACTGGAGAGTCGAAGGAAGTCACTCGGCTCACCAGCGTCCTCCTTCCCGCTGATGAGCCCGATCTTTTACCGAACAGGCTGCCGAAACATGACCCTGCTGGCCGCAGTAGAAGCATCGCCGTTCCCGTAGACGGCGCTGACGCTCCTCCGGAGTGAGTCTGGCTCTACCGAGCTGCATCGGTTCCTCCGCGGCGATAGGGGGCGCTGGTTGCTCTGGAGATGAAGACTGGGAATTCCTCTGCCAAGCGTAGTCTTCCCTCGGTAAATCCCGTCTGAAAAGTAGAGTGGATCCTGTATTCCTTCCTTTCTCCCGCTCTCTTTCAGCTAGACGTTGATCAACCCAGATAGCCATGGCGATGAGCGAGTCCACATCTTCAGGCAGCTGTAATGGAGCCAACTGATCCTTTATGGGATCCGATAATCCATAATAATAATAATAATAATATATTTTATTTTTAAGCGCACTTTTCATTTGCGTAAACAAAACTCAAAGTGCTACAAAATTAAAAATTAAAAAGGGTGAAACAAAACAACAATAAAAAAAAACAATTAAAACAACATAATAAAAGCTGTGACATTCATGCCCGCATGGCATAATGTGGGGGATTTAAAAATCTAGTTAAAGGCTATTCTAAAAAATGCAGGAAGGCATCAAAGAGAGCCGCTGAGTTCCACCCACTCTCCGCTGCCAAAGTACGGAACTCGATTGCGTAATCCATCACTCTCCTCTGCCGCTGCTTAATGTTCACCAGGGCTCTCGCTGCCTCTCTCCCGGGTGATGTCAGATCAAAAATCTTGCTCATGGTCTCCAAAAACAGTCTTAATGACTGACAAACAGGCGAGTTCCGGGACCACTCCGCTGTTGCCCAGGCTTCCGCTCTCCCCGTCAGATGAGAAACAATAAAAGCTGATCGGTGGGAAATGCTGCGGGCTGGTGTTTGAAGTGGAGATCGCACTGCACCAGGAAAGGACGACAGTTTCCAGATTCTCCGGAGAATTTCTCTGGCGAAGCGAGGCGGATCGTAGGCGAATGTACGGGGACTTGAACGGGAATATCAGCAGACCGACCCCCGCTGGACCGGAAAACTGTGCCGCAGGAACACCAGGATTTGCCACGAGATGAGTGAGTACTTCCCGCATCTTCTCAGCCAGTAGGTTTATTTCCGTTGACACAGTAGCTTGAAGGTTGTCTTGACGAACATTCAAACCCTGGACCCCTTGGTTAATTGCTGACAGCTGTTCCTCATGCTGATGAAGGAGTCTACCCTGCACCTGCAGGGCCGTTTTTAGCGTTGTAGAATCGGCTGAGTCCATCTTGTTTGGTTGGTTCGTTCTGATACGATGGGCTCGTAAGAACTCAGATGCTCGATTATGTTGCTTGGTTATACTCTTTATTGTAAAGAAACCAAAGCTATCAATTATGACTTCTAGGTTCTACTAGGACTCTCCATAGAATCACTAGGTTCTACTAGGTACTGTAATATAGATCTCTGGTAAACAGGCATGGATCTAACGATAACACAAGACGAACCAACACCAGACAAAGGGAGAGAAGGACTAAATATACATAATAGGTAATGGGGCACAGGTGGACACAATCAGGGGCGGGAACAACAATCAGTCTAGCAGGTGCCACACGGACAGGAAGTGCCGACACCTGGAGAGAGAGAGAGTATAGTAATTATCATCAACAGACCGATAGACAAAACACAACAGCTAACAGCATACTAGCACTAAACCCTGACAGCGTCGTCACGGTTCAAACAAACTAAACGCTACCACGAGAACATTCAACTTACCATGGATCCCGAACTGCTGATCATACATATATATAAAATAACAATTTCATTATATGCCCCCCCCCGCTGGACTTGTCTGTGGTTTAGCCGTTACTGTGACATCAGTATCAGCCATGGAAGATAGTTTGTTTGTTTCATTCTAAGCTATCCAGCAAGGTTATTTTCATTTATGTTGTTTTTTTTCTGCACAGTGTAGAGTCTTGTTGTGATGAGAGGGATGGAGGTATTTAATAAAAACCTTGCTCGCTGGAGAATAGCTAAAGAAGTCTTGTCACAAGTTAATCGGAGAGGATCACAGCTGGCCACGGATCTCGATGCTGCATTCGGGCTGTGAGTAAACAACTTGTGTCTTACTTTTAGGCTGTCTGGAGGTACAGCTATCAAAGCTACTAAACATCACATTAACAACGATGTACAAATGAAAGTCGGAGACAAATACATATTTGAAATGATTTATTCACGTTTGCAATGTTTTGAACAGACATCCCCAGTCACCGCGTCCGGATATCGGCATTGCAACCACAACCTCACACACTGGTACTGAATGTGCATCAAAGTGTTCCTATGGAGCCAAATATACCAAAAGATAAATGTAAACAACAAAAGAAGCGATCGAAATGTGTATTTCCTGGTTATTCGACAATGGCTCCACAAAGTACACGCCCCATTCCTACCGTTAACGTAACGTAACGAGTTCCCCGGTGTAACCAGCAAACCGGTAACACCGGCAGCCTGCCTCATTAGCAGCCCCCGGCCACTCGCAGCGGCGCACTCAACATGCCTCTCGGACGGAGCCGTGCTCCGAAACGGAGACCGAACTCAGGAGGTGGACAGTCATTCAACTCCAACGTTTCCTGAAAGAAAACGGCATCCACTTTCACTGAAATGACAACAAGGCTAGACTGTTCAACCTCTACAAAGCCTACAGCAGCACAACGGCAAGAACAACGACACACACAGCTCTTCCTGCTCCAGAGCCAACCACCGCTCGGCGCGCGCGCACCACGGGTCGTGACGTCACAAGCCTCCGTCCTCCTCCTCGAACACAGCCCGACTCACCAGCACCCCCTGGTGGGGGCCAGGTCGTATTGCCCTCTGTGCCTGCTCTCTCTGTGGCTGACATGTCGCAGCTCATGTCAACCTTTCTCTCATCCCCGCGCTCACAGGCTTCACGAAATCGCCTTGCACATACATCCCTTCATCCCTCCATCCCTTCATCCCTTCTTCTTCTTCTCTACCTTCAGCAGTCCACAGCAACCCAGCTTCTGCTTACCTTCCTCCTCTAGCAGCTAACCCCGTAGCAACAGCGCCTCACCCAGTAACCCAAGGGGCTATGCTACATGATAACCCATTAGCCGACTCTTACCCAGTACCTTCTTTCCCAACTGGTCTATCCTTTCCCCCCTCCCCCTCCCCCCATCCCTACCCCATCCCTTCCCCAACACCCAAATGTTTTTCCTCCCCATGCAACCAGCTACACTCTAGCCACAGCAACACCACCCATCCGCTCTCTGTGTCTGACATGTCGCAGCTCATGTCAATCTTTCTCTCATCCCTGTGCTCACAGGCTTCAAAAAGATCCCCTCGCATATACATCCCTTCATCCCTCCATCCCTTCTTCTTCTCTACCTTCAGTGACCCTCGCAGTGAGCAGACACTCTGGTCTCTCCCTCTCTGACCCTCGCAGTGAGCAGACGCTCCGGTCTCTCTCTCTCGACCCTCGCACTGAGCAGACGCTCCGGTCTCTCCCTCTCTGACCCTCGCAGTGAGCAGACGCTCCGGTCTCTCTCTCTCTGACCCTCGCAGTGAGCAGACGCCCCGGTCTCTTCCTCTCTGACCCTCGCAGTGAGCAGACGCTCCGGTCTCTCTCTCTCGACCCTCGCAGTGAGCAGACGCTCCGGTCTCTCCCTCTCTGACCCTCGCAGTGAGCAGATGCTCCGGTCTCTCTCTCTCTGACCCTCGCAGCGAGTAGACGCTCCGGTCTTTCTCTCTGACCCTCACAACGAGCAGACGCTCCGGTCTCTTTCTCTCCGACCCTTGCAGTGAGCAGACGCTCCGGTCTCTCTCTCTCCGTCCCTTGCAGTGAGCAGACACTCCGGTCTCTCTCTCTCCGACCCTCGCAGTGAGCAGACACTCCGGTCTCTCTCTCTCTGACTCTCGCAGTGAGCAGATGCTCCGGTCTCTCTCTCTCCGACCCTCGCCGTGAGCAGATGCTCCGGTCTCTCTCTCTCTGAACTTTGCAGTGAGCAGACGCTCCGGTGTCTCTGTCTCTTAACCCTCGCAGTGAGCAGATGCTCCGGTCTCTTCCTCTCTGACCCTCGCAGTGAGCAGACGCTCCGGTCTCTCTCTCTCGACCCTCGCAGTGAGCAGACGCTCCGGTCTCTCCCTCTCTGACCCTCGCAGTGAGCAGATGCTCCGGTCTCTCTCTCTCTGACCCTCGCAGCGAGTAGACGCTCCGGTCTTTCTCTCTGACCCTCACAACGAGCAGACGCTCCGGTCTCTTTCTCTCCGACCCTTGCAGTGAGCAGACGCTCCGGTCTCTCTCTCTCCGTCCCTTGCAGTGAGCAGACGCTCCGGTCTCTCTCTCTCCGACCCTCGCAGTGAGCAGACACTCCGGTCTCTCTCTCTCTGACTCTCGCAGTGAGCAGATGCTCCGGTCTCTCTCTCTCTCCGACCCTCGCCGTGAGCAGACGCTCCGGTCTCTCTCTCTCTGAACTTTGCAGTGAGCAGACGCTCCGGTGTCTCTGTCTCTTAACCCTCGCAGTGAGCAGATGCTCCGGTCTCTCTCTCTCTGATCCTCGCAGTGAGCAGATGCTCCGGTCTCTCTCTCTCCGACCCTCGCCGTGAGCAGACGCTCCGGTGACTCTCTCTCTGACCCTCGCCGCGAGTAGACGCTCCGGTCTCTCTCTCAGGAAAAATAATACAAATAATAAAATAAACTTCACTAGCCAAGCTGCCGGCCGCATCAAGCAGTTCAACCACGGAACATACCGGGGCGCTCCGGACTCCGAGCGTTACTGCCACATCTTCGCAGCACGCGCATCCCTCTCTTGCCAATGATGCGGAGCCCCCTCCCACCCGGCCTTTGCATGCTTAGTCAGCTCTCCACCATCTCAAACACCTCACTCACTTTCCTCTCCATCATGCTACGCCTCATCAACCGTCTATCACCCGCAGGGAGGCAGGATGGTTTGCCACAATTTCAATGACCTAGGCTGCTCTTTTTCTAGCTGCCGCCTCATGCACATCTGCTCTTTCTGCGGCGGCGCTCATGCCAGGAGCACCTGCCCTCACAACCCAACTACATCAGCAGATTGACTAGCACGACACCTCAGCACACCCGTCAAGATAAGCAACGTAGCTACCGCCTCAGCGAATCATACAGATAGTCTTTTACTTTCTCACCAATGGCTTCACCCATGGTTTCCACCCAGGCATAGCAATACTGCCTGACACATCTCACATCTGCCACAACCTTCAGTCCGCTTTAACAGAACCTCACACCTTCGACACCTTACTGGTCAAAGAAGGATTCATGATAAGCCATTCGATAGTCCCCAAACAACCACAGACTCCCCTATGTGCTCCATCTTCTCGACGACTTTCTCATGGTCACTCCACCATCCTCACCCCCCTGCC
>NW_027263236.1:70674-73582 GCF_902827115.2 Pseudochaenichthys georgianus
ACATCAGAAAAGTAAAGACAATTCTGAAATTCCAGGGAGTTACGGGGAGCAATGGGAACAGATTAAGAGATTGATTTTGAGTGGAGTCAAACAGGGAGCTAAGGAAAAGGCTTGTAATGATCTCCGTTTCCTACACGATAAGATGATAACAGAGAATAGAGTGGAGGATGATGACACCGTCGGTAATTTGGGCACAGCGTTAAATCTATATGAAAGACAGATTGTAAAGCAACTTGCACACCTAAACGAAAAGAAGCCCAGATGGTTTGCCCGTAGCAAATGGAACAAACAAATACAAGCACTAGATAGATTGAGGAGGATTTGTCACAATGCTGCCCTCGCAATGATTGGGATTTATGTTCCTCCCGTCACAGACGAAAATCTCCCGGGTGGGAGACACAAAGGTGCCTACAGATGGTGACATTTTTGCCTATATAGCGGAACGGGTCGAATATTATACAACAATGCAAAATAAGGGTGTCTCTAACTCAGAACAGAAATCTCAAACGGGGCCCATACAAAACCCAGCCATTCCCACCCGCTCCTCTCTCCTTTACCCGAATTTAGGTACTCTGATTACACAGCCCCCTCCCCCTTATTCTCTACCCGACGAAAGCGCAAATAAATTGCAAATGACAGTAGCAGATGTATCGGACACAGAAGGAGAGGAGACTGCCATAAGCGGGGGGAATTATAGGATGGTGGGCACGGTAGCGTTGAGTCCGTTAAGGGGCGTCCCTACTCCAAAGAAAAGAGTACATGTTAAAGAAACACAAGTTTCCTCCCCGTTAGACGGACTACACAGCGCACACACCACGCGGAGGCCTAGTTTTAACACAGGACAGGGGGTGGTTCCCCCGAGAGGGGACAGTCAACCTGATAGGGAGCTCACCTCAGAACAATTGACTTCCCTTCTAACAGATCTTACAAAGAGCCACTCAGGCGCTACACAGGGAGAAATAACATACGTAACTGACCTCCTAGATGAGAGGGAAATACGAGAAAAACGGTGCTATGAACAACAGATTCAAGATAGACGTAAGGAGGAAGTCAGGGGACAGGAACGAAGCGTATATGAGGGTTCGGGAGAAGATAGAGAGGAAATTAGGGAGAGGAGAGACCAGCACACAGGAGTACGCAGGCGCGTTGAGGAGGGGGAGAAATGTGATCCTTTTCAGAACAGATCACGCCAAACATCGACGTCTTATTACCCATGCGCTGGGGGGGGGGGCGTCGGGCCATGAAAGTGAGGAAGAGACAGCAGACCACAGAAGTGGGGGAAGGTCAGCTGGCCATAAAAGAGATAGGGAAACAGCAGGTCATAAAACTGAGGGGTTTTACAATGGAGCAGGAGGCCAGGGTCATAAAGACAGCTGTCAGGACACCTTTCAGCAGGAACAAACAGGACATGAAAGTGAGGAAGACAGCAGGGGGGCGAGATGCAAAGTTAAGCTGATATCTCTGACAGGAACAATCCGTGAACGACTGGGGGTAGGTCAGGTCCTTTCAATGCCCCGTAACAGATTGAGGTCTCAACACACCACAGAAGACCCCACCGAGCATGCTCCAGTATTAGTGGCCGTGCAAAGCGGGAAAACGGCTTATCATCCTTTCACACTAGGGGACATACATGCGCTGATCGATAAAATGCCGTTGCCTACTGAGGGAGGGAGACATTGGATGCGAAGGTTTGCAGACATGGCTGTAGGACAGACTATCTGTCTGGGAGATTTCAGGAGAATACTGGCACAACAGACTTCCTATTATGAGGTGGAAAGAGTGGAGGATAGATCAGGAACATCAAAAATGAAAGATGACGTGCCTATTTCCTTTAACAATGTTCACAGCCTGCTGGGCAAAGCAATGAGAGAGCATTTCCCACAGACAGGGGGGGGGTACGGGGCGCTGTCATTTACATTTGTACCTGGAGAGGCTGCGGCAACCATGTTGCTCAGGTCACGCCAACAATACACAATGGCAACTGACTGCAGTCCAGATAGTAATGACCAACATATACAAATGTTTCGTAGGGCAGTGCTTGCAGCGGTACCGAAAGAAATTAAAAGTCTGATGGAGGACAATCCAGAGATAGATCACTTAAACACACAGACGTGGGAACGTCATTTAGCCCATCATATGGGTAAAATTAACAAACAACATGCAGAAAGTAGAACTGAGGAAGAGGACTTGAGGGTGCAGTTACTGCGAATGCAGCGGGATATAGCCCGGAAAACAGTTCAGAATGACAAAAAGATTGCCAAACAGTTAATTGTTCACCCAGAAGCGCCGGCCGTGCAGCCACAGGGGCAACAAAACCCACAAGGGGGCCTTTCCAACCAGGGTCCGCCCTATAGTCAGCCCCAATTTGGCTATGATAATGGTTCTTGGCAACAGAGGGGTGGGTCCAGAGGCGGGTTCGGAGGTCAGGGTGGTTTTGGAATGGCTCCTGGATTGGTCTATCAGAAGGTGTGTTTCATTTGCGGACAGCCAGATCACTGGTACAAGCAGTGCCCAAATAAAGCCCCACCAGGAAACAAGCAGGCCAAAGGGGGAAAGAAAGGGTACGGAAAGGGGAATGGATCAGAGAAACCATATGTCCAGACACCTCAGGAGGCTGTCCCATGGCCGCAACAACCAAACCAGGGTCACATTGCTCCTAATGCTATGGCCGCCCCCTATGGCCAGTTTGTCCTGTATGAGGGGCAGCTCTACGAACAATGACGACGCCCAGGGAACTCTGGATGTACGGGCCTGGCGGATCCATACATTACTATGACTGTTAAAGACTCAAAGCTACCATTCCTGGTTGATTCAGGAGCAAGATACTCCACCATCAATTCTCCCGCCTTCAAGGCGTCCCTTTCATCTACAACAGTTTCAGTCATAGGGTTTTCGGGAAAAGTAGAAA
>NW_027263237.1:0-101218 GCF_902827115.2 Pseudochaenichthys georgianus
CTCTCCGTGCTCAGCGGCTTCTGCAACTGAATGGAAGAAATAGGAGGAGTGGCGTTTGTGTCATTCTTTTCCGCGTCTGGAGGGGATACACTGGCTTTATTACTACATGAGAGGAAAGCGGGGCTATATTCATGTAATAATTAACCTGACTGAGCAGCTGAAAGATTGCTTTAGCCCTTAGGGTTTAAAAAAAGAAGAAGCAATAACGATCAGACATTGCCAATTTGTTGTGCTTGTATAATATTCAAGAGGACATATTATGCTTGTATATTTGCTTTTGGTGCCTCCTTACATGCTTTAATCAGTATGTCTCTACTTTAAAGAGTCCTCTCCTGCTGATGTCCAGGTGTATATCAGTATGTAGTGTCTCTACTTTAAAGAGTCCTCTCCTGCTGATGTTCAGGTGTATATCAGTATGTAGTGTCTCTACTTTAAAGAGTCCTCTCCTGCTGATGTTCAGGTGTATATCAGTATGTAGTGTCTCTACTTTAAAGAGTCCTCTCCTGCTGATGTTCAGGTGTATATCAGTATGTAGTGTCTCTACTTTAAAGAGTCCTCTCCTGCTGATGTTCAGGTGTATATCAGTATGTAGTGTCTCTACTTTAAAGAGTCCTCTCCTGCTGATGTTCAGGTGTATATCAGTATGTAGTGTCTCTACTTTAAAGAGTCCTCTCCTGCTGATGTTCAGGTGTATATCAGTATGTAGTGTCTCTACTTTAAAGAGTCCTCTCCTGCTGATGTTCAGGTGTATATCAGTATGTAGTGTACTCTACTTTAAAGAGTCCTCTCCTGCTGATGTTCAGGTGTATATCAGTATGTAGTGTCTCTACTTTAAAGAGTCCTCTCCTGCTGATGTTCAGGTGTATATCAGTATGTAGTGTCTCTACTTTAAAGAGTCCTCTCCTGCTGATGTTCAGGTGTATATCAGTATGTAGCTGTCTCTACTTTAAAGAGTCCTCTCCTGCTGATGTTCAGGTGTATATCAGTATGTAGTGTCTCTACTTTAAAGAGTCCTCTCCTGCTGATGTTCAGGTGTATATCAGTATGTAGTGTCTCTACTTTAAAGAGTCCTCTCCTGCTGATGTTCAGGTGTATATCAGTATGTAGTGTCTCTACTTTAAAGAGTCCTCTCCTGCTGATGTTCAGGTGTATATCAGTATGTAGTGTCTCTACTTTAAAGAGTCCTCTCCTGCTGATGTTCAGGTGTATATCAGTATGTAGTGTATACTGTGACATGTCTCCATGCTTTAATGTTCAGCTGCAGCACCTCTTTTCACCCTCTGTCTGAAACCAGAGCCCAGTCTGCTCTGATTGGTTAGCTGGCCGGCTCTGTTGTGATTTGTCAACCGCTAATAGATGTCCCGCCCCTTAGCCTATCAGGTACAACGTGTTGGAGCGCTAGCCAATAGGAGCATGAGTGTTACGTAGTGATGTCTATATGTCCCTGAAAGTGGGATTTCAGCCTTTGCAGACCATTTACATGCACAGAAACCTACAGGAAAGGGAAAACCCCAAAAAGCATAACAGGGTCTATTTAAATAATCAAACCGCTCAGAAACAAAAATGCTAATGCAACTTCAAATGTGTCCTTTATATTCTGCATTAACTCCGAAAAAGGAGACCACTGTAAAGCCGCAAAGCAGATAAGATCAATGTTACCTGCTCAGACTCTCCCTCCACAGAAACAGGCGTCGTCTCTTCAGCTGAATATCTCCTTCTCTCTTTGGTCCCAACGGTAAGACAGGAAGACAGACGGCAGCCGCACAGACCTTTGCACACCGCACCGTTGTTTAGCACAAAGGTTGATAACGCTTCAAGCCAAAAAGTGACCACGCCCAGCTTGTGGTTAATGAGTACAGCTGCTGTCATATATCATCACCACACACCAGAGGGGGGGAGTAGTGGAGTACAAATACTTTGTTACTGTACTTAAGTACATGTTTCTGGTATCAATACTTTACTCCACTACTTATTTTTCTGACGACTTCTTACTTTGACTTCTTACATGTTGAACTCAAATACCTGTACTTTCTACTTCTTACATGTTGAACACAAATACCTGTACTTTCTACTTCTTACATGTTGAACACAAATACCTGTACTTTCTACTTCTTACATGTTGAACTCAAATACCTGTACTTTCTACTTCTTACATGTTGAACTCAAATACCTGTACTTTCTACTTCTTACATGTTGAACACAAATACCTGTACTTTCTACTTCTTACATGTTGAACTCAAATACCTGTACTTTCTACTTCTCACATGTTGAACACAAATACCTGTACTTTCTACTTCTTACATGTTGAACTCAAATACCTGTACTTTCTACTTCTTACATGTTGAACACAAATACCTGTACTTTCTACTTCTTACATGTTGAACTCAAATACCTGTACTTTCTACTTCTTACATGTTGAACTCAAATACCTGTACTTTCTACTTCTCACATGTTGAACACAAATACCTGTACTTTCTACTTCTCACATGTTGAACACAAATACCTGTACTTTCTACTTCTTACATGTTGAACTCAAATACCTGTACTTTCTACTTCTTACATGTTGAACTCAAATACCTGTACTTTCTACTTCTTACATGTTGAACACAAATACCTGTACTTTCTACTTCTCTCATGTTGAACTCAAATACTTGTACTTTCTACTTCTCTCATGTTGAACTCAAATACTTGTACTTTCTACTTCTTACATGTTGAACTCAAATACCTGTACTTTCTACTTCTTACATGTTGAATACAAATACCTGTACTTTCTACTTCTTACATGTTGAACACAAATACCTGTACTTTCTACTTCTTACATGTTGAATTCAAATACCTGTACTTTCTACTTCTTACATGTTTGAACACAAATACCTGTACTTTCTACTTCTTACATGTTGAACTCAAATACCTGTACTTTCTACTTCTTACATGTTGAACTCAAATACCTGTACTTTCTACTTCTTACATGTTGAACTCAAATACCTGTACTTTCTACTTCTTACATGTTGAACACAAATACCTGTACTTTCTACTTCTCTCATGTTGAACTCAATACCTGTACTTTCTACTTCTTACATGTTGAACTCAAATACCTGTACTTTCTACTTCTCACATGTTGAACTCAAATACCTGTACTTTCTACTTCTTACATGTTGAACTCAAATATCTGTACTTTCTACTTCTCTCATGTTGAACTCAAATACCTGTACTTTCTACTTCTTACATGTTGAACTCAAATACCTGTACTTGGTCTTCTCTAAAGAAGAGGGACCAATGGAAACGTTGTCATGTTGCCGTTGGTCAGCATGGAAACATTCATTAGCTAACAATGACATTATTGTTCTATTGATATAAAGGGAGGTCAGGTACTCTTTAAAACAGCTGCTAGCTATGGGTACTTTTTACTGAAGTACACTTCAAAGCCCAATTTAGTTTAAAAACACAAATTCAGGTGATTTCAGTTTGTATATTTCTTTAAGTTAGTGAAAGAAACAGATAAGAAAACGTTCACACTCCAGTATGAAAACACTTATGTGGGTGATTTTAATATCTATATGTCAAAGTTGTTAAAAAAAGAAGAAGAAGGGTGAGGGTAGGAGCGAATATACATATTTTATATATATTTGTATTCCTCGGGATTGTGGGAAACAGTATTTCGAACTCTCTGTCTGTACACACAAACTGAAAGATTGACAATAAAGTTGACTTTGAAGGTAGAATGAGAGCTTGTTTGGTTTCAATATCCAATTTTTTTTAATTAGTGACAAAATAAGATTAGGAACAGTGCTGAATATATGCTGCTGCTGCTACACAAACATTTCCCAAATTGGGATCAATAAACCCATCTATCCATCCATCCATCCATCCATCTATCCATCCATCCATCTATCTATCTATCTATCCATCTATCTATCCATCCATCCATCTATCTATCTATCCATCTATCTATCCATCCATCCATCTATCTATCTATCCATCTATCTATCCATCCATCTATCTATCTATCTATCTATCCATCTATCCATCCATCTATCCATCCATCCATCCATCCATCCATCTATCTATCCATCCATCTATCTATCTATCTATCTATCTATCTATCCATCTATCCATCCATCTATCCATCCATCTATCCATCTCGTCCAGGGGGGTCAAACTCAAACACACAGTGGGCCAAAATTAATAAAAGGGTGCTAGTGGAGGGCCGGACTGGTTCAATGTTTACTGCAGAACGTATTGAAATGAACTTATTGCACATATTAAACCTGGAACTAACAAAGCTTAAACTATTGCCTATAAAAACATTAAATAATCAGCTGCATTCATTTCTCACGGCTCTATCTGCAGCTTTTCCAGAGTCACTTCTGATGAGTACTTTTCCCCACAGGCCAACAACAGCTTCAACAAAACTATTCCCTCACAGAGAAACCCAACATGTCCTGTTGTCGAGAGAGAAAGTGCAGAAGGAAGCATCCATTGAAGTCAGGTTGCTGCTCTGATGCTAGCTCAGATACTTGGCCTCTCATCAGGGTGAAAGGTCATCAATGTTTGGGGTCCGGCTCTGAGCGGAGGAGACCCTCAGGATAGAGGGAAGGTGCAATATACCGGCGGGCCAGATCTAACAGGAATTAGAAATTATCCTGCGGGCCGAAATTCAATCCACCACGGGCCTGATTTGGCCCCCGGGCCTTGAGTTTGACACATGTGATCTAGTCAGTCTGGTTCCCGGCTTTTCTTTTGTTTCCTGTTAGTCCCGATGGGTTGACGAGTATTTGTCTAACCAGTTTGATATAAAGGATTGGGTGTCTCCCAAACTGAATACAAGTAACTCTTATATAATAACCCAGGTGGATCATTAACTCGGGCTGAACCAGAAAGGTCAGAGCTTCGTCATACCACCGAAATCTAAAGTCAAAATCAACATTTCAGCACTGTGTGTATCTTTCATTTTAACATCAGGCTAAAATAATGTTGTTAGTACAGTTAGATTAAAAATAATTGATGAAACATTTTGCGTTTTAAAGTCCAAAAGTCAACATTTATTGGAGTAAAAATAGATGTAATAATTTCCAAAATTAAACAAGATGTTTATTTACAGCTGTATCAAGAAGGTGGTGCAGCAGCGAGCTAACTGCGCTATAATTTACATTCATCTCAACAAAAAGTTATTGTTTAAGGGGCGACTACTTCTTATATTATTATTATTATCATTACATTAAATCATATTAATGTAAATTAAATAATTCTTATTTAATTATTGCATTATATTTCATAATAATGATCATACATAACATTTGTATAGCACTCAGGGTAGCTAAAGTTGCTTTACATTAGCAAAACATTAAAGGTTTTTAAAGATAAGTCATTAAAGGTAATCCTAAGAGAAAACAAATACATTTAAAATTAGAAGGGAATAAATAAAAACCACCCGAACAAACCCTAAGGTCCGGCACCTGTTTTCAGGGGGTTTTCTTAAATAGGATAACAATACACACTTCCAGTCTCTTACCTGAACGGCTGCCTACCCCTGATGTCTTTGAACACACTGCAGCCGACAAGAGATTACAAAAAAGTCCATAACGTTTTACGACATGTGACCGAAGGCTCCTTCTTCTTCCTGTCTGCACCCCGCCTTATTCCAGGTTAAATACGTCAATGTTCTCCTGGAAGATTGTGTCTTTGACCGAGCTGAAGACGATCTTGATGTTCTTGGTGTCCGTGGCACAGGTGAAGTGTTTGTAGAGACTTTTGGGATGGCCGCTGTGGTTCTGCATGTACAGTTGCAAGATGAACTCTTGTGCTGCTATGGCATCTCCCTGAGGACCTGTGGAGGACAGAGAGGACATTACATTCTGAGAGACGATCCATCGTCTCCCAACAGAGAGACATCTTAAAGCAGGGGAGTCCAAACTGTTCTCACTGAGGGCCACATATAGAAAAACATACGAAGGGCTGGACCTCACTAGCGGCGAGGCATATTGCTTCCTAAATTAAATCCCGAGTTAGCAGATTCAATCAAATACGTATATCACAGCTCTCCATCAGTTTGCATTTATTTCGTAGGCAGCTCGTTCAAAACAGAAGCCTCAGATTGCTCATGAAAAGGGGAAATATGAAGGGTCTATTTCAAGCGTGTTATGTAAATAAATTATTGTGCTTTTTCATCAACAAAGATTGACTGAATTTATTTGAAAAGTGGGATTATTAACACACACATATATATATTTATATATATATATATATATATATCTAAGAAGTACAATATAAGACAAGCACAAGTTTCAGGTTTTCCAATACTGTTTGGTCATTCCAGAGGTCTGTTAATTTTTGCTAACAGACCGTTGCTAAGAGAAAAGACCGTTGCTAAGGATAACATACCGTTACTAAGGATAACAACTATATATAAACACTAAGCGTCTTTGAGTTTCCTGAAAAGCGCTATACAAGTCTCATGTATTATTATTATTATTATTGTTATAACAGACCGTTGCTAAGGAGAACAGACCGTTGCTAAGGAGAACAGAACGTTGCTAAGGAGAACAGACCGTTGCTAAGGAGAACAGAACGTTGCTAAGGAGAACAGACCGTTGCTAAGGAGAACAGAACGTTGCTAAGGAGAACAGAACGTTGCTGAGGAGGATAAAGGGACTATGTGCTGTCATATCAATCTGCAGAAAGCAGTCGGTGGTTAATTTAACGACAGCTGTGGACATCAAACATTTCATTCATCAGAAAACCCCGTGGAATACTTTAGGAGTATTTATTTTTATATTTGTGCCAGGAAAGAAAAGAAAAAGAGCAAATCATTTTAGTTGCACCTAAATATGCAGTTTGGCAGTTTTATTTATAACAAAGCAGAGTATATAAAAGAACGTTATATGTTTTGAAGGCAGTTGGATGTGTGAAAGGAAGTCAACAGTACACCACTTCCCTCTGAAAGGTTGAGTTGATATGGAGCCTTAAAGAGTAAAAAGGGATTGTATTCACAGAGAAGAGCATGCTTTACCTTTGAAGGCCGGGAAGTATGTCGCCAGATGAGAGCGTAAGATCTTCTCCTCCAGCAGGTCCTTTTTGTTCAGGAAGAGGATGGTGGAGGACTCCTGGAAAAAGGAGTAGGAGAGGATGGTCTTGAACAAGGCGAGGCTTTCTTGCAGTCGATTCTGGAGAAAAGAGACGGGAGAAAAGTCAAAAAGACTGATATAAGGTTTTTTAAAGATATATTAAAAGGTCTCCTATTATACTGTTCTTCATCACTACATCACAGGTCTCAGATATATACAGAGCCTGTCTCTGATTGGTTGAAACACCAAACAGATCATCGCAGCATTACCCATAATCCCCTCTGTTTCAGCCCTGTTTCCAAAGTGCTGATTCTCTGTCTGTGACTTCAGATGAAAACAAGGAGCCCCTCCCCACGCCCCCCTGAGAGACATTTGGTTACAAAGAACTCAATGGAGCTCTAGAGGAGATTCAGGTGATAAGGGGGGGGGGTACCTTGTTGCTGATTGGCTAATGGCTACACAAGACAACACATCGTTATGACATCATCAAGTGGCCAAAATCTGATCAGCTCGTTTTCAGACAGGTTTTTATAGAAATGGATCAAAAAGAGAGAAAATCTTTGTTCCTGAAACTTTCAGAGTCTCTTTCCACAGAGGGGACACATGTTGATGTAGAAGAGACATGAAGAAGAGGGGACACGTGTTGATGTAGAAGAGACATGAAGAAGAGGGGACACATGTTGATGTAGAGGAGACATGAAGAAGAGGGGACACATGTTGATGTAGAAGAGACATGAAGAAGAGGGGACACGTGTTGATGTAGAAGAGACATGAAGAAGAGGGGACACATGTTGATGTAGAGGAGACATGGAGAAGAGGGGACACATGTTGATGTAGAAGAGACATGGAGAAGAGGGGACACATGTTGATGTAGAAGAGACATGAAGAAGAGGGGACACATGTTGATGTAGAAGAGACATGAAGAAGAGGGGACACATGTTGATGTAGAAGAGACATGAAGAAGAGGGACACATGTTGATGTAGAAGAGACATGGAGAAGAGGGGACACATGTTGATGTAGAAGAGACATGGAGAAGAGGGGACACATGTTGATGTAGAAGAGACATGAAGAAGAGGGGACACATGTTGATGTAGAAGAGACATGAAGAAGAGGGGACACATGTTGAGGTAGAAGAGACATGAAGAAGAGAGGACACATGTTGATGTAGAAGAGACATGGAGAAGAGGGGACACATGTTGATGTAGAAGAGACATGGAGAAGAGGGGACACATGTTGATGAAGAAGAGACATGGAGAAGAGGGGACACATGTTGATGTAGAAGAGACATGAAGAAGAGGGGACACATGTTGATGTAGAAGAGACATGAAGAAGAGGGGACACATGTTGATGAAGAAGAGACGTGAAGAAGTGGATTTTGCACAATAGGTGACCTGTAAATAAATGTAGCTGTGGCAGAAGAAAGTAAACTCACATCGTTCTCGCTCTCGAAAAGGACCTGGTCGTACTCGCTGAGCGCCGCCAGGAAGATGATGGTCTTGACGTTTTCAAAGCAGTGGATCCACTTCCTCCTCTCAGAGCGCTGCCCCCCCACATCCACCATCCTGAAAGAGACACACGGTCAAGTATTAAAATAATGAAAGGTTATGAAAGGAATAGTTCTCCATTTGACTTTTGCCGAGAGATGGATGCTTAATATGAAGCTGTAGATTGGCGCAGCATAAATACTAGAAACAACAAAAAACTAAACGCACACTAATTATTATGTCATGTGATAAATGCAGGGCCGGCTCTGACCAATTTGCTGCCCTAGGCAAGATTTTAGCTGGCGCCCCCCCCCCCCAAATGCAGACACTTACACTTACTAAGATTCGCGCATGCATGGTTGTGGCATTACCACCGACACAGAAAGATATGGACACAAGATGTGTGCAACTGTATTTAGTTTCCTATCCATTTGAACATGATTTAAGTGGGGGGGGACCTCACCTCCTCTAGGGGGGTCCGGGGGCATGCACCCCCGGGAAGATTTTTAAATGTTGAAGTTAAAAGCATTAATCTGGTGAACTTTGAGAGCAACATTAGGAGATCTATGGATACATCTCTCAACACCCATATGAAACAGAACTGTAAGCAGATTTTCTTTTTCTTTATGGATATTTTACAAATCACTCCCCTTTCAAACTGTATTCTTGTTTATTAATAACAACTTTTTTGTACTGTCATATATTATTTTATACCTGTTTTTCACCTGTTCTCTTATTTTTTAACTTAACTATAATGATCATATAAAGGTGTGCCTTTACCTCACTGAGCTGAGGTTATCAGAGCCTCTCAGTCTTTCAGGAGAGAGCTCTCTAAAGCTCCCCCCCCCCCCGTGGCCGCTTACACAGTAAATTCCAATGTTAATAAAAGCACACAGAAGCTGTGTACGTTTTTTGGGAGTTTGATTTATTTTAAATGAACACAAATATAAAATTAAAACCTATAATTGCACACTACCATTATTTAAAAAAAAAAATAACAATTTCACATAAACCTCTGGTTTTTACTGGGGCTGGGGCAGTTCAACTTGATTTTTGGGTGGGGGGGGGGGTGCCATAGTTTATGGGTGCTGTACGCAATATAGGCGTAGTTCTGTTAATATAAGATAATAAGATGTACTTTGTTGATCCAAAATCGGGAAATTGTGTTGTTATGAAATTTCGAAAAATATCTTTTTAATTTCTAACTTTTTTTTCTTTTTCTCCCCAATTTTTGGCGCCCCCTATGGGTTGATGCGCCCTTAGCATTCGCCTATACTGCCTATGCCGAGGGCCGGCCCTGGATAAATGGAATGTGCTTGTTGGTGAGCTATTAGCATGCTAACATATGCTAATCGACCTGCTGATTTCATAGTTAGCCCGTAAGTAAAGTTTATTTATAAAGCGCTTTTCACAGACAAAGTCACAAAGTGCTTGAATAAACAATAAGACATCCACATAGGAGGCGTACAACGATCAATGAACCCACATGTTAAGAAGTCATAAAAGCACCAGAGCATAAAAGACATGACAGTGGTGTGTTCTCCTACAATACTTGGAAAAGCTTTGTCTTTGTCTCAATGTGTTGTAACTCCAAAATGTTGCACAACTTCCTTGAGAGAAAAACATTGTCAGCAACTTGGAATGCAATTATTTGTGTGTTTCTTTAGACAGAGAATTAAAACAATGCACCATCCCGCTACTGTCATTGGCCGCGGTCTCCTTCAAACTGGTTATTAGATCTGCTGCTAAAGTTTAAGTTACAAAGTGATATTGTTTTCGTGTTTAGTTTTCTGGCAATAAACGTTCAAGAGCAATCAATCAAAATGCCCAGTGGATTTTTGTACTGCGAGTCCGACACTGCTTCCCGGCCCCAAGCTCTCCGTGCAGAAAAGAAACGATAGCCTACCTGAAGATGATCTTATTGAACTGATGTGCAATGTCGAAGGGGTATTCGATGATGCCGGTGGTGGGGACCCTGACCCTCAAGATGTCCTGAACATCGGGGATAAACGACCGGGTTGTGATTCTGTCCAAGTCGGTCAGGTAACTGAGGGGTGAAAAAACAAAGCATTCACGCTTAACATCCTGCTTGGATATGGCTATGCTTTTTCCCACTTAGTGTAGATGTAAGAACGGCCACTGCTGCATCGATGTCGCTCCATGAGACCGCTTAATGCAGGGGTTCCCAACCTGGGGGGGCAACAGCGGTAATTAAAGTTTGAAAGTCTCAAAATGCTACAACTACTGTCACAAACTGGATGAATGTGAAGTGTTGTGTTAAAGGAGGATGAAAGTGTAATCAAGGAGCACTATTGGAGAGACTTTGATGGTTATTGGACTCAGGATTAATTCATCTGGATTCCCGCTGTATGAAGAAATGAAAGGACGGCGGAAGTGGAATTCACAAAGGGATTAAACTGTTTAAAACACGCTCAAAGTAAGCCGGATTTTGCCGATGTGTTTATGTGGATTCAAAAGTCGTAAATAATCTACAAAATGGAGGAGACCGATCTGATCGGAGCAACTGACAAATAATCCAACTGAAACCGGCATGGACAATGGCTATGTTTTAAAAATGCGCTTATCCAGAAAGCCCGGTGGACACTTTACGGGCAGAAGAAACATTTCTATAGAAAGAATTATACATTTCTGTCTTTTTATGCCTTTAATAGCCAATAAAATGAATTTATCAATTATTTTTTATATTTTATTGTAATGTAGAGACAAGGCTTTTAGTGACAATCATGTATTGCGTTATATATGTAAAACAAATTAAAAAAAGTCTAAATATGTTATTTGGCCTCAAATAACCTGCGGCCTGGCGCCCCCCTGCACCCCCCCTGCACCCCCCCCTGCACCCCCCCTGCGATCGTTGGGAACCACTGGCTTAACGGATGTATAAAGAGAACGTTGACATCCCCATGTTAACAACACTCAAGTAATATCACGTCTAATCTAAGTCCATGAATTTGATCGATTCATTAACCTTAATAAGCAGCTAATGGCATTGCCATCAGTGCAAGCTACGATGTAGAAACAGCGTAGGTGTAGGGCAAGCAGAGTATTTACGATAATCAAAAAGACAAGCGAAACAAACAAGCGATAAGGCGACAGATTGTTTGGGAGAATTTCTTCTTAACACCCATGGTGAATAATTTAAAGATGAATGAACATTTACTCAGCTCTGATCGATGACATATGACCATGAAGATACTCTGCGGAGCGAATTCATATTTCGTGGGTTTGAAACACCAAACGTGATGCCTTTAGTCAGTACTTCTACTTTTACCAGAGTATTTTTAAACATGAGTATCTGTACTTCTACTTGAGGAAAGGATGCGTGTACTTTTGCCCCCTCTGAGTATATTAAGGTCTTACTATTTGGCAGAGTCTGATAACTGGAACTCCCTCCGGCGGTCGTAGCACCTCTGAACACCTCGGTCGCTCCACAGTCTCTTAACGGCCTCCGTCTGCCAAGCCTCCAACGTGAGAACCTGGTCGTCCTCCACCTGGCTCAGCTTCTGTGCATGGCTCTGACACACACACACACACACACACACACACACACACACACACACACACACACACACACACACACACACACACACACACACACACACACACACACACACACACACACACACACACACACACACACACACACACACACACACACACACACACACACACACACACACACACACACACACACACACACACACACACACACACACACACACACACACACACACACACACACACACACAGAGAGAGAGAGAGAGAGGGATATAAACAATCACTTTCAACATTTAACTGACTTATTAATAGACGAGTACCGGATAGCTTCTCTTGGAAAACTGGACTTAAAGGCAAAATCCTCTTCCTCATGTCTCCTCTACATCAACATGTGTCCCCTCTTCTTCATGTCTCCTCTACATCAACATGTGTCCCCTCTTCTTCATGTCTCTTCTTCATCAACGTGTGTCCCCTCTTCTTCATGTCTCTTCTACATCAACATGTGTCCCCTCTTCTTCATGTCTCTTCTTCATCAACGTGTGTCCCCTCTTCTTCATGTCTCTTCTACATCAACATGTGTCCCCTCTTCTTCATGTCTCTTCTACATCAACATGTGTCCCCTCTTCTTCATGTCTCTTCTACATCAACATGTGTCCCCTCTTCTTCATGTCTCTTCTACATCAACATGTGTCCCCTCTTCTTCATGTCTCTTCTACATCAACATGTGTCCCCTCTTCTTCATGTCTCTTCTTCATCAACGTGTGTCCCCTCTTCTTCATGTCTCTTCTACATCAACATGTGTCCCCTCTTCTTCATGTCTCTTCTACATCAACATGTGTCCCCTCTTCTTCATGTCTCTCCTACATCAACATGTGTCCCCTCTTCTTCATGTCTCTCCTACACCAACATGTGTCCCCTCTTCTTCATGTCTCTTCTACATCAACATGTGTCCCCTCTTCTCCATGTCTCTTCTACATCAACATGTGTCCCCTCTTCTTCATGTCTCTTCTACATCAACATGTGTCCCCTCTTCTTCATGTCTCTTCTACATCAACATGTGTCCCCTCTTCTCCATGTCTCTTCTACATCAACATGTGTCCCCTCTTCTTCATGTCTCTTCTACATCAACATGTGTCCCCTCTTCTTCATGTCTCTTCTACATCAACATGTGTCCCCTCTTCTTCATGTCTCTTCTTCATCAACGTGTGTCCCCTCTTCTTCATGTCTCTTCTACATCAACATGTGTCCCCTCTTCTTCATGTCTCCTCTACATCAACATGTGTCCCCTCTTCTTCATGTCTCTCCTACATCAACATGTGTCCCCTCTTCTTCATGTCTCTTCTACACCAACATGTGTCCCCTCTTCTTCATGTCTCTTCTACACCAACATGTGTCCCCTCTTCTTCATGTCTCTTCTACATCAACATGTGTCCCCTCTTCTTCATGTCTCTTCTACATCAACATGTGTCCCCTCTTCTTCATGTCTCTTCTACATCAACATGTGTCCCCTCTTCTCCATGTCTCTTCTACATCAACATGTGTCCCCTCTTCTTCATGTCTCCTCTACATCAACATGTGTCCCCTCTTCTTCATGTCTCTTCTTCATCAACGTGTGTCCCCTCTTCTTCATGTCTCTTCTACATCAACATGTGTCCCCTCTTCTTCATGTCTCTTCTTCATCAACGTGTGTCCCCTCTTCTTCATGTCTCTTCTACATCAACATGTGTCCCCTCTTCTTCATGTCTCTTCTACATCAACATGTGTCCCCTCTTCTTCATGTCTCTTCTACATCAACATGTGTCCCCTCTTCTTCATGTCTCTTCTACATCAACATGTGTCCCCTCTTCTTCATGTCTCTTCTACATCAACATGTGTCCCCTCTTCTTCATGTCTCTTCTTCATCAACGTGTGTCCCCTCTTCTTCATGTCTCTTCTACATCAACATGTGTCCCCTCTTCTTCATGTCTCCTCTACATCAACATGTGTCCCCTCTTCTTCATGTCTCTCCTACATCAACATGTGTCCCCTCTTCTTCATGTCTCTCCTACACCAACATGTGTCCCCTCTTCTTCATGTCTCTTCTACATCAACATGTGTCCCCTCTTCTCCATGTCTCTTCTACATCAACATGTGTCCCCTCTTCTTCATGTCTCTTCTACATCAACATGTGTCCCCTCTTCTTCATGTCTCTTCTACATCAACATGTGTCCCCTCTTCTCCATGTCTCTTCTACATCAACATGTGTCCCCTCTTCTTCATGTCTCTTCTACATCAACATGTGTCCCCTCTTCTTCATGTCTCTTCTACATCAACATGTGTCCCCTCTTCTTCATGTCTCTTCTTCATCAACGTGTGTCCCCTCTTCTTCATGTCTCTTCTACATCAACATGTGTCCCCTCTTCTTCATGTCTCCTCTACATCAACATGTGTCCCCTCTTCTTCATGTCTCTCCTACATCAACATGTGTCCCCTCTTCTTCATGTCTCTTCTACACCAACATGTGTCCCCTCTTCTTCATGTCTCTTCTACACCAACATGTGTCCCCTCTTCTTCATGTCTCTTCTACATCAACATGTGTCCCCTCTTCTTCATGTCTCTTCTACATCAACATGTGTCCCCTCTTCTTCATGTCTCTTCTACATCAACATGTGTCCCCTCTTCTCCATGTCTCTTCTACATCAACATGTGTCCCCTCTTCTTCATGTCTCTTCTACATCAACATGTGTCCCCTCTTCTTCATGTCTCTTCGACATCAACATGTGTCCCCTCTTCTTCATGTCTCTTCTTCATCAACGTGTGTCCCCTCTTCTTCATGTCTCTTCTACATCAACATGTGTCCCCTCTTCTTCATGTCTCCTCTACATCAACATGTGTCCCCTCTTCTTCATGTCTCTCCTACATCAACATGTGTCCCCTCTTCTTCATGTCTCTTCTACACCAACATGTGTCCCCTCTTCTTCATGTCTCTTCTACATCAACATGTGTCCCCTCTTCTTCATGTCTCTTCTACATCAACATGTGTCCCCTCTTCTTCATGTCTCTTCTACATCAACATGTGTCCCCTCTTCTTCATGTCTCTTCTACATCAACATGTGTCCCCTCTTCTCCATGTCTCTTCTACATCAACATGTGTCCCCTCTTCTTCATGTCTCTTCTACATCAACATGTGTCCCCTCTTCTTCATGTCTCTTCTACATCAACATGTGTCCCCTCTTCTTCATGTCTCTTCTTCATCAACGTGTGTCCCCTCTTCTTCATGTCTCTTCTACATCAACGTGTGTCCCCTCTTCTTCATGTCTCCTCTACATCAACATGTGTCCCCTCTTCTTCATGTCTCTTCTACATCAACATGTCTCCCCTCTTCTTCATGTCTCTCCTACATCAACATGTGTCCCCTCTTCTTCATGTGTCTTCTACATCAACATGTCTCCCCTCTTCTTCATGTCTCTTCTACATCAACATGTGTCCCCTCTTCTTCATGTCTCTTCTACATCAACATGTGTCCCCTCTTCTTCATGTCTCTTCTACATCAACATGTGTCCCCTCTTCTTCATGTCTCTTCTACATCAACATGTGTCCCCTCTTCTTCATGTCTCTTCAACATCAACAAGTGTCCCCTCTTCTTCATGTCTCTTCTACATCAACATGTGTCCCCTCTTCTTCATGTCTCTTCAACATCAACATGTGTCCCCTCTTCTCCATGTCTCTTCTACATCAACATGTGTCCCCTCTTCTTCATGTCTCTTCTACATCAACATGTGTCCCCTCTTCTTCATGTCTCTTCTACATCAACATGTGTCCCCTCTTCTTCATGTCTCTTCTACATCAACATGTGTCCCCTCTTCTTCATGTCTCTTCAACATCAACAAGTGTCCCCTCTTCTTCATGTCTCTTCTACATCAACATGTGTCCCCTCTTCTCCATGTCTCTTCTACATCAACATGTGTCCCCTCTTCTTCATGTCTCTTCTACATCAACATGTGTCCCCTCTTCTTCATGTCTCTTCTACATCAAATGTCTCTCAGAGGGGCGTGGAGAGGGGCTCCTTATTTTAATCTAAAGTAACAGACAGAGAATCAGCACTTTGGAAACAGGGCTGAAACAGAGGGGATTATGGGTAATGCTGCAATGATCTGTTTGGCGTTTCAGCCAATCAGAGACAGGCTCTGTGTATATCTGAGACCTGTGATGGGGGGACAGGGGACCTTTAAACCCTGCAGTTTCTCACAATGTTCTGGTCGTCGTCGTAGTCGATCCGCAGCGCCGTCATGGCGCTGATCAGCGCCTTGACGGCCGTGATGATGTTCTGGTGCACGAGGCGAGTGAAGCCTTTCCTGTCAGCTTCACTGTATCCCGCGCCATGAAGGATCCTCATCTGTTTGATGAAAGTGCTCTTCCCACTTTCCCCAGTCCCTAGGCAAACGAGATGAACGAGACGCAAAGGATGAGACATGGAATCAGATCAAAGCCACGCCAGAAATAGGACAAACACTTAAAAATAAAACCAGCCAGACATCAATCAGCTGTAGCTCAACGGGACTTCGGCAAACAGGAACAACAAGTTATTTGATTAACAATGGAAGAATACTTTTAGATGTTTCAGAGGTTTTTTATATATCTACCCCGAGGCTATAGAGGGGAGTGGGTGCATCTGCCCACCTTCCATTTGTTTCTATCAAACACTCCAAAGCTGATCTTATTACTCACTTGGATATAAGAGCAAATAGATGTCATTAAATGCACTTACATCCATGGCAAATCATAAACACGTCAGACATTAACAACCTACATAAAAACGACAAGACATGCAACAGAAAGGAATACAAAGGAAAGTTAATCAGCCACTTCCTGCCACCTGGTAGTTCCTCTGGACTGGATACGAGAGTCAGCTAAGCAAACAAAATGGCTAAACACGTTAACCATTAGTCAGAGCTTTACCGGGGGGGATCCAACCTCCAGACTTGAGCTGAGGTTTAAATTCGCGCTGACCTTTAAACAAAGTCACTCATGTAATGCATCGTTTTCAACAGAACCAAAGTGGGCTGTTTTGATAGTTGAAAATCAAAAGCTTGATTTAATAAGACGGCTGTATACTCATCGTCGTCGCTGTCCAACGAAAGGATTATGTTTTAATGTCCTGCACTGAGCGTTTCTAACCGATATGTCATGTATTTGCATAATGCATGTTCCCTTCAATAGTGTTTATAGATTGGTTTATCTTCACAGCCTACTGTATACTTTCTACTTTTTAATGCTGCTTTAATTCAGTTTTTTTTATTTTAGTATTGTTTATTTCTACTCTTTAAGCCCCCGTCACACTGTCCCGAAGTTGACACCCGATGGACACACGAGTATGGAATTGTGAATTTCGCACGAAGATGGCCCCGAACCACACACGAAGACATTTACATTTAAGACGTACAACTGCAACGAAAGTAACACAAACAATTATGTTACAGTACTATGATACTGTACTGATATCTTCAGACTTTGATCTTTACTTTATCCGTCTTTATATGGAGAAGATATTAAGTTTTCTCCGTCATGTTGTTTCCATAGCAACAACACCTTCCTGTCAACTCGCCTTCAAAATAATATATTATATCCTTTTTAGTTTCACAGAACACAAATTGGGTTATTTACATAATATGTTTACATGATTTTGTTGTGCAATAAAACAACCCGATGGACACACGATAAAGGAAATGTTCAAATTCGGCTGTGATCGCAACATCGGGCCGTTCGTGAGGCATCTAAGCCATCGTATGACCGCTGGTGGAGTTTCTCAGGCTCCGGCAGCAACTTCGTGAGCGGTGGCAAAATCGTTGGCATGCCAAACAATTGCCGAAGGACCTCGAGAAAGTTCATTTTCGTGTTGAATTCGTGTGTCCATGTTGCCCTTCGTAAGGCCATCGTGAGGGCATCTTGTTATCCTCGGTGCCATCGGGCATTCGCCCCGATCAGAGTGAGGGTGAATGCACCGATGATAACACGAAGATGACACGACTTGACAAGATGCCCTCACGAGTGCCTTACGAAGTTGCCGCTCACGAAGTTGCTGCCGGAGCCTGAGAAACTCCACCGGCGGTCGTACGATGGCTTAGATGCCTCACGAACGGCCCGATGTTGCTACGATCACAGCCGAATTTCAACATTTCCTCTATCGTGTGTCCATCGGGTGTCAATTTCAGGACAGTGTGACAGGGGCTTAAATGTATGCAATGCCTAGTTTTGTTTTTGTGTTTTTTTTATGCTGCTGCAACGCAAACATTTCCCAAATTGGGAACAATAAAGTACCTCTTATATTATCTTAATGCATCTAGACCAGGGGTCTCAAACTCAAGGCCCGGGGGCCAAATCCGGCCCGCAACTTCATTTTCTGCGGCCCCACAAAGAATATAATACGTTTATTATACGGTTACATGCCGATTTACAGAAGCACGTTGCCCATAAACTACATGTCCCACAATGCATCTCAAATATGCCTTCTTTCTCAAAATGTCTTTTTCTCCAGAATGTTCTTTTCTTTTTCAATCATTTTGTGACATTCTCACTGAAGAGACTTCCAATTATTTGCCCTATCTTCTGCTTTCACATGTAGTTAATTATTAAGTTATTACCCTATCCGATAATAATCCAATGCAGAGGCAATAATGTAATATAATACATTATTTTATATTAAATATCTATATATGTCTTTTTATATAGTCTTAAAGTTACAACCGGCCCTTTAAGTGCAACCATAATGCGAATGTGGCCCGTGATGAAATTGAGTTTGACATCCCTGATGTAGACGAATCAGACAAATGCTAAAAGGTTGCATGCATGGGTTAGGGCTGACCTAGCATGACCCTTTACGGCTATGTGAGGAATGCAGAAGGAACCGGTAACTACTTCAAAAAAACAACAACAATCCATTCAACAGCACATACCAAAGCCTTGCCATCTATTGGTCCAGATACTTTTGGATTTGTCAGCTCAAGCCAACAATGACTTGCAGTTTAATGATACAGTCTGAGGTCAGTCCACCACTTTTAGATCACGAGGACATACTTCTGTTTTTGTTTCAACAACTTTTAGATGGATTGTCAACAAAGTTAAATCTGATTATCCTTCATTTTCTTTCAAATATGTGACGTAGATATTTTTCATTTTATTTTTATTTGTCCTGCTCATGGTACGCAAAACCAAATGTACAATAATTGCCACAAAAATAAATACAAATAGATGGTCTGCCCTTCATAATAATAATTATTATTATTTATTTTTTTCACAGCCAAACATAACGGTATCTTAGGACACGAAGAGAAACACACAAAAAACATACTTATTTCCCACTTGACGGATAACGGAAAGAAACAAAACATCACATGTATATGGAAAAGAAAAGTGCAACACCCTCATCTGAGTCCTACTGGAGAAGAAGGTGGAAAGCGACACATGATGATAATAATAATAACAATAACAACAATAACAATGGCACCCGCAAATACAGAGGAGGCATCACATCAAAGACTTCAAAAACATGAAGGACCAGAGTACCTAGACGTATTCACATTCTGCTTCATAGAGTCCCATCTTTCTTAATTTGTACAACTTCTTTAACTGAAAAATACAAATACAATTCTTTAGATCCTTGTGTTGAGAATTCCACAATTGTACACCAACTACCGAAATTAAGAGTAGTCCTTGCATATGGATGCTTACAATTTAATTTCCTTCTGTGGTCTTCCTCGTCTGCTTTTTGCCCTGTGCATTACTGATAATGCACAGGGCAAAAAGCAGAATGTTACCAGCATATTTACAACAGTTAATATATAGATATTATGATGGTGTTTTTATTATATGTGCACCATATTTAGATAGATAGATAGACAGAGAGAGAGATATAGACGGATGGATAGATAGGTAGATATATGGGTAGAGAGAGAGAGATTCTTTATTGATCCCAATTTGGGAAGTGTTTGCGTTGCAGCAGCATAAAAAACAAGGCAATGTACATAAAATAAATTAAGACACAAGATTAGCCAAAGATTTACCGCCATCCAGTGCCACGTTATGAACATGTTATACATGTTACCTGTTAAACAGCATGTTAGCATAGTCATTGTTAGCATGTTAGCTTGCTGATGTTAAAATGTAGCTTTAAGCACTCAAACAGCAGGCTAGACAATGCAGCCACAATTCTTATAATTAAAATAATAATATCTAAAAAAAATGACAGTGCTACAATTGTCACAACACGATGTTCTCCTTTTACAGGAACATTTTAGTTTAGCTAGTAACATTTACAAAGAAAAGACATGTTTGAGTAAAGGTGTTTTTCTTCAGTTCAACAAAACTGTTGTGGTTAAAACATTTAATTCACCTGAGCTGTAACCATGTGGTAACATATGACACTTTTAAAGTCACTTTATAGGCAACATTGAAATGCAGAGGTGGGAAGTAAATATGAAATGAACCTCCTTTTCACTTATATTAATATGATATTATATTATGATGTAAGGTTCAGTTAGCGTTGCACAAAAACAGTAACTTTTAACTTTTAGTACATTTCAGAGACTGTACTTTTACTTAAGTAAAAAGTTGAATCAGTACTTCTACTTTTACCAACGTCTTTTTTTACACAAGTATCTGTACTTCTACTTAAGTAAAGAGAGTTTGTACTTTTGCCACCTCTGTTTAAATGGAAATATCCATATTTCAAGGGAATATTTTAGTTTACTGGTAGTTAATTAGTTCCCATTAATGTCAGTGTAAAACCTATTGGAAGTTCTTTAAGAAACTCACCCAAAAGCAGCAGCTTCACCTCATTGTGAGACTTATTTTTGTCTTGTCGAAGTTGCCTCTCTATTTCTTTGTGCACCCTGAGGTTCTGCGTCTCCTCCTCAGACAGGCAGCACTCCATTGTTGTAAAAGTCCACAAACTGCACCACAGCTGACAGGGAGCAGAGAGGAAGAGGATTGGAAAATGATTTTAGTTTCGGGGGAAAGGCTTCTGTCCCACAACAGGTGGATTGGCGACTTTCCGCAGGCATTCTTCCTCGTGCCGGATCCAGTTCAGGTGCATTCCACATTCCCGAGGATGGGCAGACAGGAACCGAGCTGAAAGTTATGTAAGGACAGAACTATATGGAAAGCCAGCAGTGCCATGATATGCAAGTTTGTCTCTATAATGTATCAAATAAATTGAAAAAGTGGAGTTCATGGCACTGTTGGCTTTCCGTACAACAGGTCAATGAGCATATCAAATCATTTTAAAGAGTCCCTGTTGCTAACCTGTTCTTCTACTGTGACTCATAAACACTATCATTAAACTGAAGTTAGCTTTCTCCGAAGTACATTTCACCTGTCAAAACTTGGCAAAGGAGTATGAAAAATTATCCTGCCTGTTTTGTAGTCATTAACTCTGCGAAGAAAACGATTTCATAGGAACAATCAGACATAGAAAATGAACCACAAGAGTCTGTGTACATTTATGAATGTGCCAGGCTTGAAACTTCAAAAACCTAAAATCCTGTGTAAAAACATGGAAGTTTGAAAGAAGTGGGACAACATTTTTTAGCTTCTGCTGTATTTTACTGGTATTTAAAGCGGCTCATTTACTAGTGTATATCAGTATGTAGTGTCTCTACTTTAAAGAGTCCTCTCCTGCTGATGTTCAGGTGTATATCAGTATGTAGTGTCTCTACTTTAAAGAGTCCTGTCCTGCTGATGTTCAGGTGTATATCAGTATGTAGTGTCTCTACATGTCTCCATGCTATAATGTTCAAAAAGCTCTTTATTGTCCGCATACTGCCTGTGCTGCAGCACCTCTTTTCACCCGTCCCGCCCCTTAGCCTATCACGTACAATGTGTTGGAGCACTAGCCAACAAAAGCACAGAATGTTACATAATAATGTCACTATGTTCCGAAGTAAACAAAGGAGTCCAATGGAGGCCTTTGTAGACCATTTACATTCACAAAACCCTATATAACACACTTCAGGAGAGGTAATACCCAAACAAAGATCATAATTGGGTATCTTTTGTAAGTAAACATGTAGAGGTATGTTTTTATACTACCTTACACTACAGTAGTCACTCAATAGGAGCACATCTAGCAATGACTGACACACACACAACTTGTCGTGTGCTGCTGCCACATTACATTCGGTGTTTGTCCTCAACAGTGGCGAGCCGTGACTTTTATACCTAGGCCCTCTGACGCCCCGTCAAAAAAATTAAATAAATAAAGAGTTATTACGTCACAGCGTATACTTCAGCGGAATATCAAATCGACGGCCCGGGGTGCAAAACGCATCGATGTCAGCGACCCTCCACCACACAGAACAACACCTGTAAACAACCCAATTTGTGTTCTTTGAAATTGAAAAGGATATTGCATTGTGTTTGTTACTTTCGTTGCAGTTGTATGTCTTAAGTGTAATTTGGCATGCTTTTATTTTGAAGGCGAATTTACGCTGTTGACAGGAAGTTGTTGTTGCTATGGAAACAAGAAAAGCTTCACAGCGGGCGAAATTGTCATAAAGTCCGCGATAATAACACCCACCCATTTAGAGGGAAGATATGATTGGTCAATTGTACTGTCATTTGACATAGCTGGACGTCCAATCAGCTCCTGTCTTCACAGTACCTCGCAGAGACGGCTCAAGGAGCTTCTTTCATTTAACCCTTCACATTCAATTTATTTCTTTGGAAATGTTATTCTAAATACAATTAAATCAAGTTATTTTGGTAAAACGAATGCAAAATATAATTTAAAAAATATTTTAAAAAAATATATCATTTTTTTTAAAAAATGTTTTTAAATATTATTTTGTAGAATAACTTAGGCCTAGAGGGCCCTGACGGCTCGCCGCTGGTCCTCAAAAAATAAAGTTGTTTTTACTGCTGAAGCTATGGACCTCAACAGAAGCCAGATGGATTTCCCACAGAGGAGATTTGGGGAACAGCAGAGCTCCAGATGAGCCAGCGGAGAGCCGCCAAAAGACAAACACTCCAAAGCTAAACCCACAGTGTGCTGGAGCTGAGCTGTAAACACAGACGGAGAAAAACTGAGCATCAAATGTGTGTTTATTTATCCAATCGCATCAAATACATGCACTAAGAATGCGATAAGCGACAGAAAAACTTGAAATTATACCAAATTAGGCAGTTATTATTTCTAAGTGAAGAGTTATGTAAACTTTAGTGCAGTGGAAACTCTCTTATTAGCTTTTTGTTCATGCATTTGGTACCTTTGAAAAGCAAAAGATGAATGCTTCAGATAGTACTGAACATAGCAGTTCTCTCTTTCAGCATTTTAACACTGACGTTGTACCGTGTGATATTTACAAAATGCATACAGATAAATACTAGGGCAAGTTCATTTAAGTGAAGATTCTATGGCAAGAAAATCATTAGTACCTGAAACACTGGATTCTCAAGTTTGAACAAAATAACTTGAGTGTTAAATCACATTTAAATATGTTAATACTAAGCTGCTCTAAAAGGTGGTTTAAGATCGATTAATGCCATCATTGGAAATGAAGAGACCCAACAAAGTGAAGTACACATCAACATAATATCAGAACAAATAGCAATGCAATAACGTGTGTCATTGGTATGGTGGCCTACAGGTCCAAACCTGCTGCAGCTTCAGAAACAAAAACACATATGTGCCAAAACACATGAAGAAACATCTTCAGCAAGTCGTGGAAACATGTGCAGCATTTACTAAAAGATGCATAAAGACGCAAGAAGCTCAGAACACAACGGAACCAGGGGACACTAAAGAGTGACGCACACAGCTGGGAGACCAGGAGACACTAAAGAGTGACGCACACAGCTGGGAGACCAGGAGACACTAAAGAGTGCCGCACACAGCTGGGAGACCAGGGGACACTAAAGAGTGACGCACACAGCTGGGAGACCAGGGGACACTAAAGAGTGACGCACACAGCTGGGAGACCAGGGGACACTAAAGAGTGACGCACACAGCTGGGAGACCAGGGGACACTAAAGAGTGACGCACACAGGTGGGAGACCAGGGGACACTAAAGAGTGACGCACACAGGTGGGAGACCAGGGGACACTAAGGAGTGATGCACACAGGTGGGAGACCAGGGGACACTAAAGAGTGACGCACACAGCTGGGAGACCAGGGGACACTAAAGAGTGACGCACACAGCTGGGAGACCATAGTCTGTCTCATAACTGGAAGGGTTTGTCAGTATATCTGAAATGACCAGGTTAGCTACGTTAGCTAGCTAGCTTACAGCAGATCTGCAGTAACACCAGAAGGAGTCATGTGACCACATTGTTAAAATAAGAGCATAAAACATTTTAGGTAAGTTTCCAACGACAGAGACGGTTGTTCAGCTTTATCATCCTGACATGTTTAGTGTCCCCTGTGTTGGGCTTCTTGCAGCGTTTCGTATTTGCACATTTTAGTAAACGCTGCGCATGGGTATTTTTCCCTTGCATTGTTTCTGAAGCCTTAGCGTGTTACTTCTAATGTAAATATGATACATTAGAAGTAATGTGCCGTTGAAGCGCCGTTGAAGCGCGTTGGCACCTCTCGGCCACCATACTTTAGTGTTAATTATTACCCATTAGGTCGCGACACATCTAAACGTTTAGAGTATTTAACAGTTTTTAAGTTAAAAAGAAATACACTGGGGTTAGTGGTGAGAGGCGCTGCATTGCAGAGTCTCTTCCACGTGTTCCCTGAAGGAGAGACCCATCTCAAGTCCTCGGAGGCTTTTTGAGGCCATGGAAATACTTGTTTCTCCTCTCAAAGAGCTCCATATGTTTCAGAGTGCACGCTATAACAGACTGCTCACTAAGGCAGCACTTTAATTGTCAGGACACACTTCATTATAGCTGCAGACATCCATTCCGAAAGAGCCTAACAGGGGACATTTGAAATACATCAGTAGTACAGTCATTTGGCGGCGTGCTCTGCGGCTTCTCAGTTTTCCTGTTGTGGATTATAGTGTTCGGCAGCAGCAGGAGTTTGCAGAGCTCGCAGCAGGCTGTACGAAAGCAGATTGAATTATAGCGGTTACACCAGGTTGTAGACTTCCAGGTTGATTTGCAAGATGTAGTCCTTCACCGCTCTGAAGACAAATCGAATGTTGTTTGTGTCTGTGGCGCAGGTGCAGTGGGAGTAGATGACTTTCTTCTCGTTCGGATTGAGACTGACAAACATATTTAAGATGAATTCTTTCCCCGCTTTCACATCCCGTTGAGGACCTGGTGGGAAGAGACAGAAAAGTGTAGATAAAAGTCTATCAATAAAGCGCAAGAATATAACAGCGGCTCGAGGTTTTGAAAGAGGGAATAACACAAAGAAGAAAAGGTACATCCAAAAGCAATAAGACACACCTTTGATTATTTTCTAAAGATTGGTAAAGTAAAGTAATGACATATTTTTGTTAGGCTGGCGCTCCCTCCGCAAAAAGCCAATTGGATATTTCCATTGGATTTTGGATTATTGCAGAAAATAAACTTTCTCGTTTATGATATGCAGGATAATCTCCACATGTTAACACCACTTTATGATTTCTGAAATAAAAATCGAATATTGGGCTATAAAGGAACGACAGCACGGTCACGTGACTTCACGGCACCACCGCTAAGCTAAAGGTGGCTAATGTTGGGCTATAAAGGAACTACAGCACGGTCACATGACTTCACGTCACCACCGCTAAGCTAAAGGTGGCTAATGTTGGCTATAAAGGAACTACAGCACGGTCACATGACTTCACGTCACCACCGCTAAGCTAAAGGTGGCTAATGTTGGCTATAAAGGAACTACAGCACGGTCACATGACTTCACGTCACCACCGCTAAGCTAAAGGTGGCTAATGTTGGGCTATAAAGGAACTACAGCACGGTCACGTGACTTCACGCCACCACCGCTAAGCTAAAGGTGGCTAATGTTGGGCTATAAAGGAACTACAGCACGGTCACATGACTTCACGTCACCACCGCTAAGCTAAAGGTGGCTAATGTTGGCTATAAAGGAACTACAGCACGGTCACATGACTTCACGGCACCACCGCTAAGCTAAAGGTGGCTAATGTTGGGCTATAAAGGAACTACAGCACGGTCACATGACTTCACGTCACCACCGCTAAGCTAAAGGTGGCTAATGTTGGCTATAAAGGAACTACAGCACGGTCACATGACTTCACGTCACCACCGCTAAGCTAAAGGTGGCTAATGTTGGGCTATAAAGGAACTACAGCACGGTCACATGACTTCACGTCACCACCGCTAAGCTAAAGGTGGCTAATGTTGGGCTATAAAGGAACTACAGCACGGTCACATGACTTCACGCCACCACCGCTAAGCTAAAGGTGGCTAATGTTGGGCTATAAAGGAACTACAGCACGGTCACATGACTTCACGTCACCACCGCTAAGCTAAAGGTGGCTAATGTTGGGCTATAAAGGAACTACAGCACGGTCACATGACTTCACGTCACCACCGCTAAGCTAAAGGTGGCTAATGTTGGGCTATAAAGGAACTACAGCACGGTCACATGACTTCACGCACCACCGCTAAGCTAAAGGTGGCTAATGTTGGGCTATAAAGGAACTACAGCACGGTCACATGACTTCACGCACCACCGCTAAGCTAAAGGTGGCTAATGTTGGGCTATAAAGGAACTACAGCACGGTCACATGACTTCACGCACCACCGCTAAGCTAAGGTGGCTAATGTTGGCTATAAAGGAACTACAGCACGGTCACATGACTTCACCACCACCGCTAAGCTAAAGTTGTGGCTATAAAGGAACTACAGCACGGTCACATGACTTCACGCACCACCGCTAAGCTAAAGGTGGCTAATGTTGGCTATAAAGGAACTACAGCACGGTCCATGACTTCACGCACACCGCTAAGCTAAAGGTGGCTAATGTTGGGCTATAAAGGAACTACAGCACGGTCACATGACTTCACGTCACCACCGCTAAGCTAAAGGTGGCTAATGTTGGGCTATAAAGGAACTACAGCACGGTCAAATGACTTCACGTCACCACCGCTAAGCTAAAGGTGGCTAATGTTGGGCTATAAAGGAACTACAGCACGGTCACCTGACTTCACGGCACCACCGCTAAGCTAAAGGTGGCTAATGTTGGGCTATAAAGGAACTACAGCACGGTCACATGACTTCACGGCACCACCGCTAAGCTAAAGGTGGCTAATGTTGGGCTATAAAGGAACTACAGCACGGTCACATGACTTCACCTCACCACCGCTAAGCTAAAGGTGGCCAATGTTGGGCTATATAGGAACTACAGCACGGTCACATGACTTCACCTCACCACCGCTAAGCTAAAGTTGGGCTATAAAGGAACTACAGCACGGTCACATGACTTCACGTCACCACCGCTAAGCTAAAGTTGGCTAATGTTGGGCTATAAAGGAACTACAGCACGGTCACATGACTTCACAGCACCACCGCTAAGCTAAAGGTGGCTAATGTTGGGCTATAAAGGAACTACAGCACGGTCACATGACTTCACGGCACCACCGCTAAGCTAAAGGTGGCTAATGTTGGGCTATAAAGGAGCTACAGCACGGTCACATGACTTCAAGTCACCACCGCTAAGCTAAAGGTGGCTAATGTTGGGCTATAAAGGAACTACAGCTCCTTAAATATCAAATTGAAGGACTTTTCAAGGCCTCATTCCCTAAAATACAAGGACGACAACACAGTGTAGTTTCAGAGGCACATCTTTTATGAATTTCCTCTACATAAAATAAAATAATAAAATAGTGCAAGTGATGAAAGATGTCCGTTAATCTAGTTTGACTATTTATATGATATGTGGTTGGATCCTAAAGTGACAATACTTCTATTTATAATGAATAAATGCATCAGTAGTTTAGAGAATCAAATTAAAAAGGGAATTTCATTAAAACACATCTTAAAAAAAGGAAGAATGTCTAATTTCCTCTTTTTAAAACGCTAAAATACGGTGTTTGAAACCTAAATATAAATACTCTTACCGTCGTACTCGGGGAAGTAGTCGACCAGGTGAGAGTACATGATCTTGTCCTCCAGCAGGTCGATCTTGTTGAGGAACAGCATGACGGAGGAGCGGTGGAACCACTTGTAGTTGATGATGGTGCGGAACAACGCCATGCTCTCCTCCATGCGGTTCTACGAGCAAACAAAACAACTGAACACACGCACAACATACTGATTGAGCTAATTCAATGTGTGTGTAATGTCATCAGTGAGGGGTGCAGAACAGAGCGACTCAAGAGCTCCCCCTGCAGGCGGACAGGGATTATTCTGCAGAGGAGGGTGGAGGAGAGACCGACAGTGGAGATATGTCGATGAAAAACTGAAGTCACAGGCTCCTCCAACATATATAAAGAACAACTAAAACATAACGGGTAAAATAGTGCAAGAGAATGTTATATTCAAATAAAATAGAAATAATGCAAGAGGAGTCTATATACAAGTAAATGGAATGAGAGGTTCATCAATGTTTCCCCAGATTTAATTCGACCACGTAGCATTAATTATAACCATGTATAGTTGTTGGTTGTCATAGTAATTACTCCTTCAATGCTGTATGTCATTACGGTCATGCCAATAAAGCTGAATTTGAATTTGAGAGAGATCAGCATTCTATTTACTTCTATACAGCATAGTTTGGAAATGAAACTCTTAAGTATATTATTAGATAAAATGAATACAAATAAAAAAATAAAATAAGAATAAAATCTAAATAAATAAAATCAAAAAAATTGTGCCAGAGATAAAAAAGAAAAAGAAATCCATTAATCTGATTTTCTGTGAATCAAATTAAATTCTCCAAATTAGATTTTTTTTTGTTCTTATCATTTGGAAGACATAAAACCACAGAAACTGCATTTTTTTGTTCTGTGCTCTCTGAATTATTTCCCCGGCTGTATATTAGTAATACGGGTCTCACCTCGTTGACGGACTCCACCAGCACCTGGTCGTACTCGCTGAGCGCCACCAGGAAGATGATGGACGTCACTTCCTCAAAACAGTGAATCCACTTCCTCCTCTCCGACCGCTGCCCCCCCACATCCACCATCCTACACACACACACACACACACACACACACACACACACACACACACACACACACACACACACACACACACACACACACACACACACACACACACACACACACACACACACACACACACACACACACACACACACACACACACACACACACACACACACACACACACACACACACACACACACACACACACACACACACACACACACACACACACACACACACACACACACACACACACACACACACACACACACACACACACACACCACACACACACACACACACACACACACACACACACACGTAATATTTTCTATACCAGAAGAGCTAGGAAATATCTTCTACAAATATTGCTGACGGCAGCAATTAAATGTATCACTATAGAGCGGTGCAGTGATGAGGTATTTGTGTCGGCCCACCCTGAAGGAAGCGGCTGGGTCCCTCGACAAAAAAGCAACGGGATTTCTCCATAGGATTTTGAAATATTGTAAAAAATCAGGTCTGTGGAAAAGGAACCACGTTTTGTTCATGCGGATAATCTCCACGTGTCTAGCATAATTTTCGAATCATAAATCTAAAGTCCAGAAGCTAAATGCTAACGTTATGCTACAAAGGAACTACAGGCGAGTCCAGCAGCACGACTTCAACGTCACGCCAACTTCAGATCCATATTCTAACACGCAGATTCTAAATGGTTCAAGTTGAAGCGTTTGTTGGAACACTTTGCAGGAGGCAGGGACTTGCTTTCAAGCAGAACAGAAACTAACTTAGAGGAGTGTTCACGTGTTCGGCGTAATGACGTACAACGACCTCCACTACTTCTGTAGTCCGATTCAGCCACACAGGGACGTGCACAGGTTCAGACTATTGTTGCCCGGGCAACAGTCCGTTTGCCATTTCCGTCTGACCTGCCCCTCTGGAGAGAGCGAGAGTTCTTTTTTCTATTGTGGCCGAATCAACATGATGAGCCCACAATTAGTTTTGTAGCGCCTGGCTGCGGGAAACACACTTTGTCCGCCCCACGTCACGTGACTTTGTTTACAATCTGACAGCTGGAAGCAGAGGAAAGCCCTCCGGCCTCATATGGCTTTGGTGATCACACCAAACGCCTGCCTGGCGTTAGAGTAGAGGGGACACACCAGGGGACTTTACTTCCTCTGGACACCGTCGGTTGATTACAAAATAAAAACACCTAAATATCTTTTTGTGCTTCTGTGTCTTTTCATCCGTAAACTCCCTCTCTCTCTTCTCTTGATCGCCCTCTCTCTCTTCTCTTGATCGCCCTCTCTCTCTTCTCTTGATCGCCCTCTCTCTCTTCTCTTGATCGCCCTCTCTCTCTTCTCTTGATCGCCCTCTCTCTTCTCTTGATCGCCCTCTCTCTCTTCTCTTGATCGCCCTCTCTCTCTTCTCTTGATCGCCCTCTCTCTCTTCTCTTGATCGCCCTCTCCCAGGAGAACACTTCACTGTCCCGCTTCATTGTAGGATTTCTGCCATGTCTCCACTTCAGTTTGACCATCTCTGTTATTAAGTTACGGAATACTAAATAAATAAGTAATTACCGTCACTGCATAAAGAAAGATAAGAATAAGAATAATGCGAACTGGGAGGCCCTTTTTCCAGTTTAGAGCAATAGCCGCTCCAAATGTCTGTGCTGGTAACAACCATCGTTTTTCAGACACGGAAACTTAAGCGGTTAAAACCTGACCCCAGCATACACTGTATGGACTCAGACAGAAATATTTCTTAAAAAGGTGGAGTCCTGCCACATCGGTGTTGATCCAGTAAGCGTTATGGTGTCCCCAAATCTTCTGAACGGAAACACGGGGAAATGTGTGACAGCTGCATCATATTAGATTAAAATATAAAGATAGAGACACTGACTTCTAATCTAATATAAGTGTTAGAGGAACGAAACCATCTTCCACACTCGTCCTGGTTTGACCGAGCTGATGAACTACTGTCGAAATGTGAGGCAGACCTCTGATAATGAATTATTAAAGCTCCAGCACGATGTAATGGCTCTTAGGTCTTCAGAGGGAGCAACAGGATGAGTCAGCAGGTTGTACTGAGCAGGGTGAGCTAAAGGCTAATGCTAACGTTCACTATGACGCTACAAACAGGGGTATGGTGTAGTGTCATCACTAAAATGTTTAAAACTCATCCCGACGGCGCGTCCACACGGCAGCGAGACGCTTCCCATTCACTTTGAACGGGGTGATGTCACGCTTTGCCGAACTGCATTGTGGGTCCGTCGCTTTGCCTCGCTTCGAAAAGTCGAGAACACTTTTCAAGCGTCGAGGGAAGCGCCAGCCAATCAAATCATATGCCAGTACAAGCTCTAGCCAATCAAACCGCGTGCTTGTGTGTCCGGGGCGGGAGATTAATGTGATTGGTTGTCGGTCGCACGCCAGACACGCCCACCGGCGAGCTTCAACGCACGCTGCCGTGTGGACGTCATACTTGCCAACTCTCCCGATTTTCGCGGGAGACTCCCGATTTCATAGCCCTCTCCTGATTTACTCACGACTGTTTCCACTCTGACTTTAATACTGCTACACCATTGTTTGGTTGCCATGGTAGCGCGTCTCTTTAGCAGCGCGCGCAACTCAAAGTCTAAGGGTGAGGCAGATAGTCACAGCCCACACATGCGGTACGGAAATGCTTCCGATGTCTGAGGTCTCAAGGTTGGCAAGTATGGTGGACGTACCGTGAGAGGCACCACATGTCATGGCAATTGTGTCGTGTGCCCTCATTCCGAAATGTCGATTTTCCCCGTAAAATGTTAAAGTGATGCCAGAAGACAATATTTCAAAAACTGTGTAATTACTTCAAAAATATGAAAATGGCGTCCAACAGAGCGGCAGACGGCAGAGACAGCTTTGTATTTACGGAGCGCCGACGTCATGTTTGCGTCTGAATCATGTTCTTGAGATAATTGATAAATCCAAGATCAGCGCCACAGCATCACCGCATGCTATAACCCTGAATATCATCATTCATTTATTACATTTAATTACTTATTTATTAGTTTTTGCGTATTTCTTTGTGGAGGTATTCAGCTTTACATTCTGAGTCAATCAAGATACGATAAATCGACAAAATCAGTGTTGTAGTAGTTACTGGTAACAAGGAGATGAATGGCTCACCTGAACACCACGTCCTCCAGGTCGAAGGGGTACTCGATGATCCCGGTGGTCGGCACCCGGACCCTCAGAACATCCTGCTGAGTCGGCAGATAAGAGGCGTCGCTGATCCGCTCCATTTCATCCAGATAGCTGCGGACGGGCGAGGATACTCAATCAGGTTGATCACAAACAGAGACCTCATGGGACATTGAAGCTTTGACTACAGACACTAAACAGAAGGTATTTTAAATGTATATTACTAATACTACATCTGGGAGAGTTCATGTATTATACAGAAACATTTACAAGCTAAAAAATAACCTTAGCATGACTAAATATCCTAAAACATTTGAATATAACTGGGTCATTCCAGAATTGGAATATAAAAAAATCTATTAATCCATGCCCAAAAAGCTAAAACATGCACTTGTTGTGTTGAACATACTTGTCTTGAGACAAAATGTATATAAAGTTGGAGAAAAAGTGGTTTCAAAATATTATTTAAATCATCGAATAGCTCTCGAACATCCCCTAAAATGGCATTTCTCTCTCGTCCCCGCTTCTTGGTGACCAACTTGGGTCAAATATAACATTTAAAATCGGGATTTGATTTACTTTGTTTGGTATTATTCTATTGATGTCTCTTGTAATGGCAAAATCAATTTGTTAAATCATAAACATATTTTAGATAACAGTAATTTAGCACAGAAGGTGTGTCCCTCAACATGCGTTCAACCCTGTTACCCAAACCTGTTTAGATTGGCACAGGAAGTGAACAAACTGTAAGTCAGACGACACACAGGAAGTGACATCAGCGAGCCACGTGCTCGTGCCATGGGTAGACCAAAACTGAGTCCTCTCTTTTATTTTTCATATTTTTACAATCTTTCCAGTCTTAAAAGAGTGTGGCACTCCGACCCACTCAACCCTGTTACTGATATTATCAGAATAAAGAATATTCATTTCAAAGTTATCTTTCTTGCATTAGACATCCAAGTGTGTCCTTGCCTTGAAAGTACATGCTACATCTAGCAATACTTCCTGAGGTTAAAGCTCATTAGCATTGATTTTCAACCCTGTTACTATAGTTAGAGTAACAGGGTAATTCTTCATTGGAAAATATACATTTGATGCCTAGCTGGGCAAATCACTTTTTTTGATGGTTTATTATCTGTTTTTTCTAAATACATTAAAAAAAAAAAGTTAATTTTTCAAAAATGTTAGTGTCTGAATTGTCCTCTAATTCTGGAATGACCCTGCTACTAAAATCCAAACACATGTATTTAATCAGTCGTAGCATTGGTTTGAAACTGGTTAGTTATAATAAACACAGATATTTTAAAAAGGCAAATAATGGCGCGAATAAAATGCATTTTATAGTAAAGTAACTTCAAAACGGGGCAATTCAAAGTGCTTTACAAAAACAACAACATTTAGAAACAGCCATTCAAAAAGCATTTAGATATAGTGCAGCAGAGAGACATTATAAAATGCTTTTAAAGAGAGTAATTAAAAAGCCAAAATAAAAGAAACAAGCTAAAATAATCTGGATTCAGAGAGGATAATTGTTTAGGAGGGAGGTAAGTATATAGACTGCTTGCACTACTTTGTATTTAATGATATGTTGCATTGTTGGAGCAGCTCAGGTCAGAATCATTTCATTGCCATGTCGACACTGTCGCTGACAATAAAAGCCTTGCATCTGTAAAGTCTGAGGAGTTTTACTCGTGATATTTATTGTGAAAATAGTTTATATTCCAACCGCTTCACCCTGAGCAGAGGAACCAATGGAAGCCCTTCTGTGAAGTCTCAGAGCTCTCCTCCACTCACTATCTGGCGGAGTCAGAGAGCTGGTACTCCCTCTTGCGAAGGTAGCACTGCTGAATCCCCGCGTCGCTCCACAGACTCTTGATGGCGTCGGCGTACGGCTGCGGAAGAGTCGTGACTCGCTCCACGTCCACCCCGCACACCAGAGTGGCGTTCGCCTGAACACAACAAAACACACATTAGTGACTCAATTAGACAGAAAAGGACTTTTGGCTTTGTTTTGGAAAACCTCCACAGCTCTCCACTGTGAATATAGAACATATATAACATGTGTTCTTATATCTTACTTATCTCAGTTTTTCACATTTGAATGTTTATTGTAAATTAGCTAAACCTGCCCCATTTACTGTTTGTTGGGACAGTTGATTAACGGGGACTTAAATCTCCTCTCTCCCCTCTTGACAGCCGTCCTTTCAGGTGACTCGACGCCACCCTCCTCCACTTCCTGTTCTTCATATCCAGGCTCAACTCAAATCAAGACCGGTTCTCCATCAATCCCTTCACCCCTCCACTTCCTGTTCTTCATATCCAGGGTCCACTCAAATCAAGACCGGTTCTCCATCAATCCCTTCACCCCTCCACCCTCCTCCACCAAAACAAAGTCTCTCCCTGATTGAAATAAAGTTATCGCTTTGTTTATTTCTGCAAAACATACATTTATGAAAAGACGCAGGAGCTTTCTCCAGAAAAAGAACCAGTTTTTTTGTCAACAGCCTGCAGCCAAAACTCTTCCATCAAACTAAAGCCCCGGCCACACGAGGACGACATGGAAACGCAGAAAACGATAACGGGTCCCAAGGTGGATAGGTGTGTGTGGGGGGGGGGGGGGGGGGGGGGGGGGCAAACGGCTCTGTGTGTACGCCTATACGATCATGTCCTGATAACGTTGAAGCCCCGCCTCCCCTGCTCAGAGATCAGCTGCTGGGCTCTCAGGAGAGGGGGAGGAAAAGAGAGGCTCCGGTTTTTATTCTTTTACATAGAGTCGTTATCAATTTGTTTTAAAGCTCAATAAATAACAAAGAAGAACTTTGATCGGCACTTTTCTAATTGTGTCCGGAACATTAAAACGTTAACGGACGTGTTGACCGGCGAAAGAAACTGAAACTCTGCCGCCCGGTCCCCTCGTCCCTCGGGAGAGGCGGAGAGGTGGGTGTTCGTCATCTGCTGGTGGACTACCGGAGAGATGTACAGCAGGAGCACACGCTCGCCTCGGGGACGGAGAGAAAGAGCCACAGCGGAGAATAAACAGAAGGGCAACCATGGCAACCATGCGTGGGAAGTCTTCTTCGCTGCTGTTGTGGCAGGACTACAGCGCCACTTACAGGCCTGGCATATGTACTACAGCGTCTCCAGCGCTTCCGAGCGGTCTCGTGTGAACGGACACGTTTCTCGTGCCCGTTGCGCGTGGACGACTTTTTTGATAGCGATTGCGGTCCGTTTGCGTTATCGTCCTCGTGTGGCTGGACTCCGATGTGGTTGGTTGATAAATCGAAGAATGACTGATTGGTTCGCTGTTTATTCCCGAACAACAACATCGTCCATGCATCATATAATAAATAAAGCTCAATGAAACTTAAAGGAAGATTAGTCGTGAAATAAGAGCCCCTCCCCCTTCCCGTGCGTTCACAGAGCTGACGGGAAAACACAACGGCTGCTTTGTGTTCCTGACTTTACAAAGTGATGTCTTGCGTCTTCTTGGAATTCAAAGTCTATCCAGTTTACCCCATCTGATTAACAACGTATACATTTCCTTTAATCGTGACGCCAGATATAAACGAAAGGCAAAAGGAACAACAAGAGGAACAGATACAAGAAACGCATCATTTCTGTGGGACGCTGTTCCCTCAAATGCCCTTTTCCTTTGAGTGCATGCTTAAAGGTGGGGGAGGTAGGAATGGAGAAGCAGCTCCAGTGCGCTAGACTTTGAAAATACACAACTGGAACAAATCTGCCACTTCCTCACAGAGCCCCTCCCCCAACACACACGACCGCGCACATGACCAACGAGGGCACGAGGTAAGTCTGTGCCCCGATGGAAGGCTGACAGGCAGGTAGGCCGTCCAGTTACTTTAGCCGGCTCAGATGATTGGTCGTGCTTTTTACAGCGCCACGGCTTCCACAGGTGATATTATATGTATTTATTGTCAAAGCTGTATAGTTAGTTTAATAGGTTTATTTTTCCGCTACTTCCCCCCCCCTACCCGACTTGTAAAGCGACCTTCGGTTTCCTGAAAGGCGCTATAAAAATATGATATATTATTATTATTAAAGCATTTAATTTATTCATTGCTATCGGGATGTTAAGAGCATTCCATGGAATATAACAAGTGTTGCTGAAGTGAATTACCCCCCCCACCTTTAAGTAAATAAATAATTGCAATGGGGGAAACACATGCTGACTCAGACATGGTTAATGCTGCCAAACGTCACATGACCCCCCCCCCCCCCAGTTCAGAGGAAGTGGACTCTTCTCACTCCTCAGCCTACCTGGAAACTCTAACTAAGATTTATGTGATTAATAATTCTTTACGGTATGGACTCCGGTGAGTCACTCGATAATTAACGGGAATTTATTCTTCTTCTTCTTCTTCTTCTTCTGCGTCTCGTCACCTGTCCTCACACGCCTCGGGTCACAGAGTGTGCTCTTCCCAAAGCAGAGCCAAGAGACAGGATTGCAAAACTAAACAGAGACGCAGTTTACCAGAAGTGCTTCAGCCTGATGCGCTGCAGGCTGTGTGTGTGTGTGTGTGTGTGTGTGTGTGTGTGTGTGTGTGTGTGAGAGACAGTGAAGCATGCTATTGTTGGACAGTGCGTGCATCAACAACAAAAGGGATAAGAATGAGTTTTCACTTCGCCCTTCCCTTTCTATGAAACCGTCTCAACACTAATATATTATAGCCATGCACTTATGTGTCTTTCTTTTTATTTTCTATTGTAGTAATACCTGGTTGTGTGTGTGTGTGTGTGTGTGTGTGTGTGTACCTGGTTGTGTACCTGGTTGTGTGTGTGTGTGTGTGTGTGTGTGTGTGTGTGTGTGTGTGTGTGTGTGTACCTGGTTGTGTGTGTGTGTGTGTGTGTGTGTGTGTGTGTGTGTGTGTGTACCTGGTTGTGTGTGTGTGTGTGTGTGTGTGTGTGTGTGTGTGTGTGTGTGTGTGTGTGTACCTGGTTGTGTGTGTGACCTGGTCGTGTGTGTTACCTGGTTGTGTGGGTGTGTACCTGGTTGTGTGTGTGTGTATCCTTGGTGTGTGTGTGTGTATCCTTGTGTGCGTGTGTGTGTGTGTGTTACCTGGTCGTGTGTGTATCCGGTTGTGTGTGTTACCTGGTCGTGTGTGTGTATCCGGTTGTGTGTGTTACCTGGTTGGGTGTGTGTATCCGGTTGTGTGTGTTACCTGGTCGTGTGTGTGTATCCGGTTGTGTGTGTGTGTACCTGGTCGTGTGTGTGTATCCAGTTGTGTGTGTGTTACCTGGTTGTGTGTGTGTGTGTGTGTGTACCTGGTCGTGTGTGTGTCCGGTTGTGTGTGTGTGTACCTGGTCGTGCGTGTGTGTGTACCTGGTCGTGTGTGTGTGTGTGTGTGTGTGTGTGTGTGTTACCTGATTGTGTGTGTGTGTAGGGGATCTGCAGGGCCTCCATAGCCTGGACCATGGCCTGCATGGCGGTGAAGATGTTCTGGTGAACCAGCCTGGAGAACCCTCGCTTGTCCTCGTCGCTGTAGCCCCGGCCGTGGATGATCCTCATCTGCTTTATGAAGGTGCTCTTCCCACTCTCACCAGTCCCTACACACACACACACACACACACACACACACACACACACACACACACACACACACACACACACACACACACACACACACACACACACACACACACACACACACACACACACACACACACACACACACACACACACACACACACACACACACACACACACACACACACCACACACACACACACACACACACACACACACACACACACACACACACACACACACACACACACACACACACACACACACACACACACACACACACACACACACGTTAGCCTCTGCAGACCAAGGCAAGTTTATTTTTTTATAGCATCTTTCAACTCAAGGCATTTCAAAGCGCTTTCCAAACATGAAAGACATTAAGAAACATATTATAACACTAATAGCAGAGATAATAAAACACGTGCAGTGAGAGATACACACATCTGAAATGATTCGCTCTCAATCATCGCTAGCCTTTTAGCAGCAATACTTTTCCATGACTTCACTTTCTTTCTGCTTTCTTGTTTAACGTATCCTTTAGTTCTTCCAAGTGTGTCACGCTAAACTAACCCCCCTTTGGGAAATTCCAATCCGACCCCACCAAAACTATTCCTCTTTTTTAAAATGAACATTAGTTAAGTGTACCTCGTCTTTCTCGGGTGCACACACCAACGCACTACGGGGAGGGAAGCCCCCCAGAAAGCATCACGGGCCTGAACACGGTTTCGATGAAGCTCCAAATCAAGCTCCACTTTGCAGCTGCAGCATTCAAGTGATGAACGCATTAATGCATAAATAATTCATTACAATAATATATATATTCTGAACTCGACGTGCAGCTGGACCGTTGAGCAGAGTAATACTGTAGCAAAGTATTTCTAAACGATGGTACCACTACTACTGAAGACCAGAGCATCGTGTATGTATGGATCATTTAGTTTGTAAGAAATCTCCATCTTCAGAGGAACTGGTAAACGGGGCGGAGCCTGCGAGCGAGTTCAGGCAGTCCACTCGAGCACCAAGGATACACGAACACGTGCCGCAGCTCGTCCCTCTGACAACCAACCAACCAATCGCATTCTCCTAAACATGGTGCTCTATTGAAGCTGCAGGTCGTCCTGCCTCTGCTGCTGCTGCTGCTGCTGCTGCTGCTGCTGCTGCTGCTGCTGCTGCTGCTGCTCGCCTGCCCCACCACCCCCCCAGCTTCCACCCCGGCTTCCACCCCCCCAGCTTCCACCCCAGCTTCCACCCCAGCTTCCACCACCCCGGCTCCCACCCCGGCTTCCACCCCAGCTTCCACCCCAGCTTCCACCCCAGCTTCCACCACCCCGGCTCCCACCCCGGCTTCCACCACCCCAGCTTCCACCACCCCGGCTCCCACCCCAGCTTCCACCACCCCGGCTCCCACCCCGGCTTCCACCCCCCCCCAGCTTCCACCCCCCCAGCTTCCACCACCCCAGCTACACCCCAGCTTCCACCCCAGCTTCCACCCCAGCTTCCACCCCAGCTTCCACCACCCCGGCTCCCACCCCGGCTTCCACCCCCCCAGCTTCCACCACCCCGGCTCCCACCCCCAGCTTCCACCACCCCGGCTCCCACCCCGGCTTCCACCCCCCCAGCTTCCACCACCCCGGCTCCCACCCCGGCTTCCACCCCCCCAGCTTCCACCCCCCCAGCTTCCACCCCAGCTTCCACCACCCCGGCTCCCACCCCGGCTTCCACCCCCCCAGCTTCCACCACCCCGGCTCCCACCCCGGCTCCCACCCCAGCTTCCACCCCCCCAGCTTCCACCCCAGCTTCCACCACCCCGGCTCCCACCCCGGCTTCCACCCCCCCAGCTTCCACCACCCCGGCTTCCACCACCCCAGCTTCCGCCCCGGCTTCCACCCCAGCTTCCACCACCCCAGCTTCCACCACCCCGGCTTCCACCACCCCAGCTTCCACCACCCCAGCTCCCACCCCAGCTTCCACCACCCCAGCTCCCACCCCAGCTTCCACCCCCCCAGCTTCCACCCCGGCTCCCACCCCCAGCTTCCAGCTTATTTTCTCTCCATTCATTCTAGCGAGCCGAGAGTGGGAGCTCGGGGGCGGGGCTTAAGGGGCAACTCAACTGCGCATGCTCTATAAGCGCACATACCAGTTCTTCTGCTCTGACAGCTAGGCATGCTGGGTAATCTGTGACGTTTCGCTCTCTCAAAAGTTGGGCCGTTTTGCCTTCATGCGCCAACGAGCAGCTCTCACAGGAAAGACCGACACCCCGCCTCCCACGCGGTATCCAGTCCCTATTCTACATGCATGGTCCCAACGGGTAGACACGTGTATGCCTGCTTTATTATCTTCAGAGCCATGTTGTATTCGTGTTACTTGACAGAAGATGGTGGACATTTCTCTTTCTGAAATGATTAACTGAATGGATCACCACTCCTTCAGGGTCAACAGTCCGATGTGTAGCTTCGTCACACGTCCATCGCCATTCTTACATTTTAACCCCGTGCTCCAAATCATACATTTCAATAAATCCCATCATGTGTAAACCCTTAAAACTGTCCAGCGTTATTTATGGATTAAAGATACGCTCATGATTTTACTCCGTGTTTCTAACGGTTGCCAGTAAATGATTTCGTCAGCGACAGGAGGAAATGATGCACATTGTTGTCATTAGCATCTTACTGGCAGCCCTGGTGGGACGACAGAATGTTGCTCATAAAACAGACCCACAGGGCGCTGACAGAAGATGGAACCCAGACGTGAGACGTTAAACACGCAGGCCAACAATGGGGAAATTAAAACATGGCAATAAATTGATGCCATATACAAGAATCCCTCTGTAGTTAATTCATGCTAAGAAACAGCAGCATGCTAACAAGCTATCAATGCCTCCATTGGACTCCTTTGTTTACTTCCGGAAGATGGTGACATCACTGTGTAACACTCCCACTTCTATTGGCTAACACATTGTACATGATAGCCTAAGGAGGCGGGACATCTCTAAGCGGTTGACCAATCACAACAGAGCCAGCCAGCTAACCAATCAGAGCAGACTGGGCTCTGGATTCAGAGGCTTTTACTTGTAAGACCAGAGGTGGACAGGTTTGAGCTTTGAGAACACTTTAATGATTATCATTATAAAACATATCATATATATTATTCTGAAATGGACCAATCTGCACAACGACTACTTTCACTGTCTTTCACTTTATTTAGATGAGAATACTTTTCTACTTTTACTTGAGTAACATTTTGAATGCAGGACTTTTACTGTAACAGAGTATTCCTACACTCTGGTACTTCTACTTTTACTCAAGTACTAGATCTGAGTACTTCTACTTTTACTCAAGTACTAGATCTGAGTACTTTTAGTAAAGTAACATTTTTGAATGCAGGGCTTTTACTTGTAACAAAGTACTTTTAAAATGTAGTATTGCTACTTTTCCTTAAGCAAAACATATCAGTACTTTTTAAGACCATGCATTTCTACTTAATTAGAGTATCTGTAAACTTCTTCTCGCACTATAATACAAGTACTTGATAACCCCGTCCCCCGGTCCTCACCGAGCAGCAGCAGCTTGTACTCCCGCCTGGAGTCCCTCTCGTCCCGGCGCAGCTGCCTCTCGATCTCGTCGTTGATCCGCCTCGCCTCTTTGGCCTCCGGGCTGAGGCAGCAGGCCCCCACGGAGCTCAGAGTCATCTCTACCGGGGGGAAATGGCACCTTCCCGGGCGCACACACACTCACACAATGTCGGTTACAGAAGAAATGGAACAGCCCAAAGTCCCCACATCCCCATTAACCCTCCACCAGCGGCTGTGCGTAAAAACGGCAGATCTGGAAACAAGCTTTAAGAACATCTCAGGAAGCGATTAAGACTAAAAGGATGTTAGTGTTACCTTGTTTCTCTCTTGTGATGAGGAAGTAAAGTTTGTGCAAACAACTTAAGAAGCAGAGGCTGTTCTCCGGGCGTGGTGCGGTGAATATGGCGGAGTTTCACTTCATCGCGCTGCAAAACAACGCGAACATGCGCGAAAAGCCCGGTTCCAGAGGCACAAGAGATGCAACGGTTGTTTTTCAGTGTACGGAGACAAGTCTTGGAGTGATCTTCCTTTAGCGTGCAGTCTGCCGTCCTCTATTGTGTGTGAAAAAACAGAAACAACAGAGCACCATGTGACTGACAGAGGGCTGATCTGATGGGAAGCCGTGTGGGAGCTGCACTATTACATTATGGGAACTAATTTCCGGTGCTCGACTGCGGATGCATCGGACAGGCTGACACAACTCACCGGAAACCAGATTACAACCGGGCAGATTTCTTACGAAGACACAGAGGAGGAGAAGTACTCAGATCTGGTACTTGAGTGAAAGTAGAAGTACTCAGATCTGGTACTTGAGTAAAAGTAGAAGTACTCAGATCTGGCACTTGAGTAAAAGTAGAAGTACTCAGATGTTGTACTTGAGTAAAAGTAGAAGTACTCAGATCTTGTACTTGAGTAAAGTAGAAGTACTCAGATCTGGCACTTGAGTAAAAGTAGAAGTACTCAGATCTTGTACTTGAGTAAAAGTAAGAAGTACTCAGATCTTGTACTTGAGTAAAAGTAGAAGTACTCAGATCTTGTAGTGGAGTAAAAGTAGAAGTACTCAGATCTTGTTCTTGAGTAAAAAGTAGAAGTACTCTCAGATATTGTACTTGAGTAAAAGTAGAAGTACTCAGATATTGTTACTTGAGTGAAAGTAGAAGTACTCAGATCTGGTCTTGAGTAAAGTAGAAGTACTCAGATCTTGTAGTGGAAGTAAAAGTAGAAGTACTCAGATCTTGTTCTTGAGTAAAAGTAGAAGTACTCAGATATTGACTTGAGTAAAAGTAGAAGTACTCAGATCTGGTACTTGAGTAAAAGTAGAAGTACTCAGATCTGTACTTGAGTTAAAAAGTAGAAGTACTCAGATCTTGTACTTGAGTGAAAGTAGAAGTACTCAGATCTTGTAGTGGAGTAAAAGTAGAAGGACGCAGACTCTGTACTTGAGTAAAAGTAGAAGTACTCAGGTCTTGTACTTGATTAAAAGTAGAAGTACTCAGATCTTGTACTTGAGTAAACAGTAGAAGTACTTCAGATCTGTACTTGAGTGAAAGTAGAACTACTCAGATCTTGTTAGTGGAGTAAGTAAAAGTAGAAGGACGCAGATCTTGTACTTGAGTAAAAGTAGAAGTACTCAGGTCTTGTCTTGAGTAAAAGTCGAAGTACTCAGATCTTGTACTTGAGTAAAAGTAGAAGTACTCAGGTCTTGTACTTGAGTAAAGTAGAAGTACTCAGATCTTGTACTTGAGTAAAAGTAGAAGTACTCAGATCTTGTACTTGAGTAAAAGTATAAGCACCAGAGTATAGGAATACTCTGTTTCAGTAAAAGTCCTGCATTCAAAATGTTCCTCAAGTAAAAGTAGAAAAGTATTCTCATCTAAATATAGTGAAAGACAGTGAAAGTAGTCGTTGCGCAGATTGGTCCATTTCAGAATAATATATATATATGTTTTATAATGATTGATCATGAAAGTGTTCTCAAAGCTGGTGAAGGTGCAGCTAGTCTGAAGTACTTTGTAGACTGCAGGGTAGCTGGTGGATTTACTCCAGGTGGAAACTAAAGTCTGATTCTACACTTGATTATATTTCACATCCTTCATCTGTGAAGTAACTAAAGTTATTTAATTAATGTAGTGGAGTAAGAGTACACCATGACCTCTGAATATAGTGGAGTAGAAGTAACACAGTAGCACACAATTATAATTCTCAAGTACCTCTAAATCGAACTTAAATACAGTACTCGAGTAAATGCTAGTTACTTCACACCTCCGAGCAGAAAGTAGAGCCACTCTGCAGAACTGTGACAGACTTTATTTACTAAACTCCTGCAGGAGGCAACAGGACAACCAACACGGACGCTGTATGCTCCGAAACACACTTTAAAAACGCTTCAAAATTAAACACACTCATGGATCAAACAGATGAGGTCGAATCACAGCCAGTCACGAGCGGCAGAAAAGACATTTAAAAAAAAGATGACCTAACCTGATTGATGGCGCAATCTCCTTCCAAGAAAGTAGGGCCTATTTAACGGCATGACACTAATGCTTACTTCATGTAAATATATACACACATTTTTGCTTCATCACACTGGCACATGTATCCCAACTTAAAGCAAAAGTAGGACATCTATTTGCGAAATCCCCAAAACCAAAATAGGGCCTCTTTAAGTAGGATTATTTTTCATACCACACAGGAACCAACCAAGCTCTTGCAAGAAGGACATGTCAGACTACTTCAATAAAGCCCCCTCTTACAAAAAAGCACTTTAAAAGTATGCTGAAATGGGAGTAAAAATCAAAGTTTATTTGAACGGTACTTCGCCATTCGGACACCATGCAGCTTCATTTTGAAAGTGTGCTTAAAGGTTTTAAGGAGGGGAAGAAACAAAATGTCTTTACAAAGAGATTACATTCTGCATGCTGCACTGAAATAAAGCAGAAAAACACAGATGAGTTCACTCCACGAGAATCTGCCCGACAGATTTGAGATTCAAAGGAAAATCGTTGTGTTTTGTGAGAAAGAAAGGAGGAGGAGGAGAAGCAGGGGAATGTCGGCTCTGAGGAGGAAACAGTATGGCGGCATGGCTTCACTCTTCTTCTTTATCGCTCTCCTTTTTCTAGAAGAAGCGACCAGAGTACTGCCTCACACTGAAACCAGAAACACATGAAAGTAGGACAACATTAGGAATATTTATTGGAAGAGGAGATCGGACGCTTCACACACACATTTTTATTGTGGAATGATAGCATTTATTTTAAAAAGCATGCCAATAAATAGAAAAGCTTCATGACTGCTTAGACATGTAGAGAGAAGGAGGGGAGAGAAGGAGAGGAGGAGGGGAGGAAGTGTGTCTGAAACATTAAAACACTTTCTGAAAGGCGCTTTGCATTACGTCCAAAAGTCACACACTGATTTCAGATCAGGCTGAAGCTTATGATTGTTTGTGTCGTGGAATTACTTTCTCCATTGTTGTGTTTATAAAAATGTTGACAATTCTATATATAATAATAGTATATATTTCCGTATTATCCCAGAAGAGCAGCAGGTCCTCACATTTAAGAATATAAAATCTCTCGACTGAAAATAAGAAGAATTTTGAAAATGGCAAATATCCGATTCCAGAAATCCATGCACGGATTGAATACATGAATGCATCGTTAGCAGATTAAAACATAACATTTAAACGCTTATAATGTAAAAAAAGATTGTTCTAATGACCAACAGGGGAAGTTTAATTGTTATATTTGTTAATTAAACATTTCAAAACAGAGCCTGATTTATGGAGCATTTTTTATTCCTCAAAATACAAACAGATTATCAAAACTGAAAATGAAACAAGAACATTTAACCTAACAATCCAAATTAACACAGATTTTAATACATAATGCCTATCTTGCAAATACAACATTTTTGAAACCTCAGTAGGAACAATGATTGCCTTTTTATACTAACGATCTGCGGAGGATTGAAGGAGACATCTATATGCTGTACTTGCTCCACCTTGCAGCCTTCCCCTTTCAGACTGACGTGCAGGCCCCAATGTGGCGATGTATTTCTCGTTGTGTGCTTTACTCTGGCTGCAACAGACACTCAAAGCAAATTAAACTATCTTAAAACTGCAACAAAACCCATGTTTACTTCCATGCAGAGCCGACCCAAAGATAGCAGCTCTTTGTGGGTTGGGGGGGGGGAGGGGGGGGGGTCACTGGAGAACGTGCCTGTTCTGCAGCAGGTACTGGGCGTTCTGGATCTGGTCCTGTGTGCCGTGATGGTGATGATCGGTCCTCGGAGCCCCTCGAGTGGCTCATCAATCTTGATGGAGGCTCCGGACTCGTGGCGGATCTGCTTGATCCTCTGGCCCCCCCTTCCGATGATGGAGCCCGCCAGCTGGGGAGCAAACGAGGGTTCAGGGTTCATACACCTTCTCACCAATGACTTCTCCATGACCTTTACCTCATTTTCCACGACCAAAAACATTTCTCAGCGTACCACTGAAAATGGTTTATTTGAACTTGGAACAGGAAATAAGGTCTGAAACATGTCGTGCCCATCTAAGACGAATCCAATAGTAGGCTTAATAGCTTCTACACGCTAAGGGATGGGCAAATGGCGGCCCCCACATGCGGCCCCCCACCCCCTCTTTTTGCGGCCCTCAGATTAATTTATAAACAACGTAATTAATTAAAAAAAAAAACATTTAAAAAAAAAATATTTTTAATTTGTTTTACTTGTAGTTCTGATACCGTCCACTAGACTCCTAGTTACGTCGCGAGCTGCGTACATGATTTCAAATACCGCAAAGTAATCTGTGACGCATATTGTGTGTATTGTGTTTGTTTCCCGGGGAAACGCTCACAAGAAACACCGGCTGTTGTTCTGCCTGCTGTGACATCAAGTTGCCTCTCGTAATTATGCCTTTACAAGTTGTATTTATCATCTGAATTTGGCGAAACAAGTTTAATATTCTTAAAACCAAGACTTTGTTTATTTGAAATCAGATGAAAACAAACTGCCATGTTATCTATGATTACTACGCTTTTCATTCATAATTTCAGCGGGAGGGAGGGGGAGCGGCGCTGAGGAACAGCAGAGTGCGGGCTGACAGGTGTCTGTGTTGACACTCCCCTTATTGTGGAATAAGGGGAATGCAGAGACTGGCTACAAGTGTCTTAGGTTCAAGTTACACAACTATTGTCTGGGTTAGTCTTCATGACTTCATGTGTATGTCATCTTAATGGTTCATCTCAATACACACACATTTTCCGTGCTTTCCAATAGTTTAAAATAGTTGTATTCCACTGTTTAATACCCTGTTCAATACAAACATGCCACTTGTAAAAATGAAATAACATTTCTGTGAACTGATATTTGTTTAGTGGCTTATTAGAGGATGTTCCCTTTGATTGTAAAATGTCAATGAAGATGTCAGACTTAGTATATTTGTTAATAATTACAGACAACACATGGCATTTGTGTGTGTGTGTGTGTGTGTGTGTTCCAAGTGAATCTGCGGCCCCCTGGTGGCCAGTATATCAATGATGTGGCCCCCACCACCATCAAAGTTGCCCATCCCTGCGCTAAAGCAACTCAAATCAGTTAAATGCCATTTTACGTTTCATACGATACAGTATTTATTATCGTTATAGTATCACTATTTCGGCGATTAGATAAAATATAATTATATTTGATGCAACTTTAGTTACATTTCCACGACTTTTCCAGGTTTCGAATGACCGTAGGAAGTAGGAACCCTGAAGCTCTTTATTTACAGCAAGATGTGTGGTTTGTAACGTATAAATAAAGTCGGCATTTTCATAATTGTGCGTTTAAATACAAATATATCAATAGAACACAACTAAACATCCAAAAACTATTTTTTTTAAATTTATTTATCAAAGCAAAAACTAATTTGCATATTATATTTTTTTATTTCATATTTAAATACGGTACGATTTATTATTTTCTGTGTTTGTTAAATGTTTCCCCTATTTTCTATTTCTCTCTTGGTATTTTAATAAATATTGAAATATATTTAAAAAGGAATAACAAATATATTAATAAAAAAATATATATATTCAGTTTCAGTTATATTCCTGGTTCTGCTTTTCGATTCCAGTTATTTTCGGTTCTTCATTTCTAAAACGTGGACGTACTGTGGGCGTTTCTCAATGTCGAGGAAAGCTGCTCGAGAGCCACTATTTCAAGCATACTACCGAGCCCGGCGGACGTCGTAGCGAGAAATTTCGAGGCGGCATATGTGTAGACTCCGGTGTTAAAATCCCCACAATGCTTTGCGCACGGACCAATTTCCCCAAATCTGTGGCGGAAAATGTAAGGCGGGGCCTCTCATATGACGCACACCTGCTCGCCTGTTCCACTCTTCTTTTTCCGAATGCCAGGAAGGATTCTTGCCTCGCTTCTGAAGCAAGTGACTCGGAAGACATGTGCTACCAAGGAAGCGTCCTCGACATTGAGAAACACCCTGTATCTCTCCGATTGCACTGTACAATCTCTTGTAGGTTTTCTTGCCAATATATATATTCCTGGTTCTGCTTTTCGACTCCAGTTATTTTCGGTTCCTGGTTTCAGTACCCAACCCTAGTAATGGCATCTTTATTCATCCGTACGAAGGGTCCACACTACACCAGTGTACTACGATGTGTTTATCCGGCTCGGATTGAGGATAAAACAATCAATGTTTCATGCTTACACTGACTTTTTACAAACAGGAAGTGCATTTCATTCAAACAGGAAGTGCTTTAGACTGACTGCTAATCTGCTGACTGGATATTTTGGCAACAGCATGGTGTTTTTTAACTCCATATTTAACTAAATTAACTTTTTTCGACACTCACGTCTTTTGGGATGGTGACTTGTGTTGTGATGACTGGGCCTCCGATGTCGCTGTACGATCCTCTGCCGCCTGAAATCAGGAGGTAAAGAACATTTCAGGTGGTTCTATCTTTGACTAACGCATGCAACAAGAAGCCCTTTAGGTGAGGGGTCAAGAGAGAAGAGACGTGTATACGTAATCCATCCCCACTCACCAGACTGGAAGTGCTCCCAGGAGGAGTTGTTGTCTTTAGGAGAGGAAACAAGAGAGTGAGAAAGGAAAAGACACCACGGGAGGAAGAGTGATGGAAAACAGGAATACAGAAAACACCTAAAGTGAACCGTTCCATGTGCTCTAAGAATGAGGAAAGTGAGGCACAGGGACCCCCAGGGAGAGATTACATTTATCCAAATTATTATGATGTATTTAAAATCATTTTAAAATATAAAAGAGTTAATAATGTTGTGTTTATTATTTTTAAATGAAAATCCGAAACTGTGTTTTATGGACCCTCAACATGCACCAAAATCACCCTTCTTTCTGTATGTGTGTGTGTGTGTGTGTGTGTGTGTGTGTGTGTGTGTGTGTGTGAGTGAGTAAAGTACCATGATATATTACATTTCCAGCATTTAGTTCAACAAAATAAGCTGATCTGAATAAAAAAGTGATTTTATTATATGATAATCAGAATCTGTGTTTTATTTAGCCTACGTATGCATGCTGTGTGTGTGTGTGTGTATGTGTGTGTATGTGTGTGTGTGCTGTGTGTACATATATGTGTGTGTGCGTGTGTGTGTGTGTGTATGTATGTGCGTGTGTGTGTATGTATGTATGTGCGTGTGTGCGTATGTATGTATGTGCTGTGTGTGTGTGTGTGTGTGTGTATGTGTGTGTGTATGTGTGTGTATGTGTGTGTGTATGTATGGGTGTGTGTGTGTATGTGTGTCTCTGAATTTGAAATGTTAATATATTGCATTACCACTTTTAGCCAATTTAATTTATATCGGTTATCTGATGTTGTTGGAAATTGATTTTAAAACCCGGTATGTTCCTATGTCTCTCGTTGTGTATGTGTGATCGTTAGGGGGTCCCCAGAAGTTCTTCTACCTTCTGAGTGTTCCTTGTCTGAAAAACAATTAGGAAACTGCATTAAAGAAAGATCGTTGAACAAGTGTCCCTGATGAAGTGGACAATACGCAACATGTCTAAAACTAATTATTACCACAATGAAAACAATGACGTGACTTTGATTAAATAATGAATGCCACTCACCATATCCTCCTCCGCCCTGCGCGACCGATGGAAAGGAAACAAGATGAACAAGAAGCAGTTTAACGGACGGCGTAATAAGAGGACATTTTGAAAGTGCTGGTGTTAGCATTAGCTGTGTACAAAATATCGTATTACATTGTAATTATTTCAATCCTATAAATTCAATAAATGCAGTTTTGAATCCCGCCATATTTCCCCCTACATTTTTAGAAATACTTTAAACATTTTCTTAAGTATATGTTCCTGCAGTTCAGCCCTAAAGGACGCCTGTTCAGGTTTTCTTATTCTCAGCTCAAGTTCATTTGTGCTAGCGCCGGTGGATCTCCGGACTACGTACTCAGCTGCTCCGCGGTAACCACGGAGACAACTGTTGCCAGGCAACAAGAGGCCCCGGATCAGTGTGCGAACACACACACACACGGGGGGGGGGGGGGAGCAGCACGGTGACCATGCCTGTGTGTGTGTGTGTGTGTGTGTGTGTGTGTTACACTCATAAAGAGGAATCCCAATCACCTCGTCTGAAACATATTTCACAATAAAAGACATGACACACATTCACACACTCACCATGCTTTCGAAACGGTCTCCTCCTCGGCCTCTTCTGTCACTAAACACACATATAATTATATTATATTAAATGCATTTATACATAAAAAAAAATACATGTTTTAGACCAATTCATTTTACACTGATTTGTTTAGGTATAATACTTATTGCAGGAAGGGACATGCAGACGATGTGATGACCTGGGATCAGTTCAGTGTTTTTTTACCTCTGTATTTTATAAAGGTATATAACATAATATCTCTATCATATCCTGAGTTATTGATAATCCTGCCCAGTCCTCACCTCTGTCTGTCGTCCATGCCGCCGTGATAACTGCTGTGAGAGAATCGGTCCCCCCTGGAAACAAGGACAGCGAAAATGTTGGAAAACTAAAATACAAACTTCCTACGGTGTCTAATCTATGGAGGGCTAAAGCTGCCGCTACAATTGACACATTCAAAATGTACTTTTGAATTAACAAAAAAAAAAGACATGCATAAATAAATTACAATAAATAAGCGGGTTATTGAGAACATTATTAAAACATTAAAACATTTATTTTTTGTTATTTTATTTTATTTGATTAATTCCCTTTTTATTGTTGTTGATTTTTTACTTAAAGGGGACCTATCACGCAAAATGCACTTTGTGATGTCTTCTCTACATCAACATGTGTCCCCGGTGCGTCGGGGAACTCACGCAGCGTCAGGAAATAAACCCTCTCTCTTTTCCTCCGTACCCCAAATCTCTAAAAACGGGGAACAACGGAGCTGATCCAGATTTGCGTCCGATATGACGTAACATCTCAACATTTTTAATATTCCATATTTTAAAGCATCAATCTGATGCATTTTGAGATGCATTTTTTTGCCAATCTGGGGAGAGCTGGAGAAACTTAACAAGTCTTAACTTCAGTCATTGAACAAATTCATCCAGACTAGCTGCACCTTCACCAGCTTTGAGAACACTTTCATGATCAATCATTATAAAACACATCATATATATTATTCTGAAATGGACCAATCTGCACAACGACTACTTTTACTGTCTTTCACTATATTTTGATGAGAATACTTTTCTACTTTCACTTGAGGAACATTTTGAATGCAGGACTTTTACTGTAACAGAGTATTCCTACACTCTGGTACTTCTACTTTTACTCAAGTACAAGATCTGAGTACTTCTACTTTTACTCAAGTACAAGATCTGAGTACTTCTACTTTTACTCAAGTACAAGATCTGAGTGCTTCTACTTTTACTCAAGTACAATATCTATACTTATACCACCTCCGTTTATCGCCTATGAAAAAAAAACTATTAGAAAACGAAGGCTAAAGCTAACGTTAGCAGATAGTGACAATGTATGCTAGCTAGCCAGCTCAACAATAATATTGCAACAGAAAAACGTTTCAGTTCACATCACGCTCTGCCGCTCTGCTCTGAACACCTGAACGGCCCGTTCTAACAGCTGTTCACCAGCGGTCCAGTCTGTGCCACAGTGACTCCGGACCGCACAGTTAATATCCGTAGGTAATGTGGCTGCTGAAGCTAGACCATCATCGCGGAGCAGCAGAGCCGACAGGCAGGAAGACTCGAGCACACAGCTCGCGCTGCATTATAATATATAAAAAAAGAACACCATGCGTATCATGATGGCACATAACAGCTCGCGGCCGCAGATTACTCCGGGTCCCAGACCCCCCCCCATACCCCAAAAATATTTTTATTGCAGATCTACATGAATCACACAAACGACCTATTTTGGATTCAAAACGGCGAATTTCGCCGAAAGGTGAGTGAATCTCATGCCTGCCTTTGAGCTCCAGACTGTTTCAGAGAGAATCCTTGATAATCCATGATATGGCGTTTCATCACGGCAGCATTTAGTTTAGATGGTAGCTGCCGGGTCCCGCATGAGCTCAGACCCCTCCTTTTTTTTTTTAAAGCTTTATCCCCAAATCAGCACTTTAGAAACAGGAAGTGAAACAGAGGGACATGAGGCATGGCTCGGTGATGTTTGGTGTTTGGAGCAAAACACTTAATAGACATGTTTTTTAAAATATTTTCATATATCTGAGAGCTCTGCTATTGCCTAAAGACACCATGATAGGTGACCTTTAACACTTCTAACCACACCACAGTAATCATTGCTTAGGAACTGTTTGTTCCCATTATGTCTTATCATAGTAATTATGTGCCTGGTTTCTAAAAACACACCAGGACTAAATCCTTCGGTACAACTCCCTCAACTCCTCCCCTTTTTTATAAATGTATTGTACATGCCCCGCACCGTGGGACGTTTAACCGTCTCTGATTCTGAAGACCTTCCTTTTAAATAAAGCCCATAGACAGAGAGCTTAGATGTCCCTACGTCTGTCCTCTTGAGTCCGACATTTTATGGTATTTCATAGTTTTTACTGTATTTTATCCATTACTTTTAACCCCTTGTTGACTTTAAAGTGCCTCTCCTCACCCTCCTCTTGGCAGCGGTGGAGGAGGAAGAGGCAGATTTCTCGCTCGGCTCCCTCCTCTTCCTCCTCCTCTGTTCAATGGAGGAGGAGGAGGACCCCGTCGCGGGCTGATGTCATCATAGTCCCGTCTGGAGGAGGGGGGCATCGGCCTGCTGCCTCTGGAGGGGGGAGGCATGTGATCAAAGCCCCCTCGAACCCTCATGGGGAAACCCCCCCCTCCGATTGGTCGCCTGCCTCGCTCCTCGAAAACAACGGTGAAGCCGCCGTAATCGTACGTCTCGTTGTAGAAGTTCGGGTCGTAAGGCTGCGCTCGGCCTTTGATAGGCGCCTGTGGAATAAAAAGGTAAAAGGGAATTATTAAAAATTATATATCTATCTAACTTGTATTTATTTGTTCATTATTTATTTGGTTTGATTATTTCACAACATTTAGTTCTGGAAATGTAATAAAAAATGCGGTAAAAAACAAAAAATATTGTTTATTTAACATTTACTTTATGAGATTTAAAGTTGTCTTTATATAATGCAATGTAATTATATAACTGTTTTAATTATTTAAGCAGTTTCTTCTTCTCGTTTAAATTTATTTTTATAGGAAATGAAAAAACTGTGAAAAACAGCAGTTGTCATATTGACCTCTAAAATGTGCGAATTGACCAATCAGAATCGAGTATTCGACTAACCCATGCAGAGATGTGAAAAGTACACACATCCTTTACTCAAGTAGAAGTTCAGATACTCGTGTTTAAAAATACTCTGGTGAAAGTAGAAGTACTGACTAAACTTCTTTACTCAAGTCAAAGTAAAGAGGCTTTGAAGTGTACTTCAGTAAAAAGTACCCATATCTAGCAGCTGCTTTAAAGAGTACCTGACCTCCCTTTATATTAATAGAACAATAATGTCATTGTTAGCTAATGAATGTTTCCATGCTGAACAACGGCAACATGACAACGTTTCCATTGGTTCTTTAGAGAAGACCAGGAAGTGATGGATACACGGATCGTGTTCCAACCAATAGGCACGCAGTGACTCTAAAGAATAATGACCACGCACCAACACACATTCAGACTAAAGGAACCAGCTGTTTGGGAAATGAGAGAAGTAGAAAGTACAGGTATTTGAGTTCAACATGTAAGAAGTAGAAAGTACAGGTATTTGGGTTCAAAATGTAAGAAGTAGAAAGTACAGGTATTTGAGTTCAACATGTGAGAAGTAGAAAGTACAGGTATTTGTGTTCAACATGTAAGAAGTAGAAAGTACAGGTATTTGTGTTCAACATGTGAGAAGTAGAAAGTACAGGTATTTGAGTTCAACATGTAAGAAGTAGAAAGTACAGGTATTTGGGTTCAAAATGTAAGAAGTAGAAAGTACAGGTATTTGAGTTCAACATGTGAGAAGTAGAAAGTACAGGTATTTGTGTTCAACATGTAAGAAGTAGAAAGTACAGGTATTTGTGTTCAACATGTGAGAAGTAGAAAGTACAGGTATTTGAGTTCAACATGTAAGAAGTAGAAAGTACAGGTATTTGAGTTCAACATGTAAGAAGTAGAAAGTACAGGTATTTGAGTTCAACATGTAAGAAGTAGAAAGTACAGGTATTTGGGTTCAAAATGTAAGAAGTAGAAAGTACAGGTATTTGGGTTCAAAATGTAAGAAGTCAAAGTAAAAAGTCATCAGAAGAATAAGTAATGGAGTAAAGTACTGATACCAGAGAAATATACTTAAGTACAATCACGAAGTATTTGTACTCCACTACTTCCCTCCTCTGAAGCCATGTAATAAAGTAAATTAAGACTGACCTCGGCCACCAGCTCCAGGATAACTTTTATACACTCGACGACTCGCTCTGGTTTCCCTCCGACCAAAACCACTCTGTCGGTGGAGTGAGGACAGCATTCCTGGAACAGCTTGATGGTGGTCTGGGTGTTCTGGGCAGGAAACAGGAACATATTAAACCAATTAAATCCACTTTGATAACTCTGCTACTAATCTATGGAAGGACAATGCTGCCATTGCAATAAATAATGACACTAAAATATGCATACATGAAATGTGCCAGACAAACATTTCCGTATTTAATTATATTTAGTTTACATTTTATTTTTACATTTTCAGCATTATTGCATTTATATATTGTTTGGGCAGCTTTAGTCCTCCATACTGAACTAACCAATAATGGCAGGTAAAAAGTAGTGTTTTCATACATGTATTTAACGGCATTGTTAAAAACAAACTCGATTATTTTAACAATTAATCTCCTGTTAATCTGGCCTCTGTCCTACCTCTCTCAGCTCCTTAATCTTGGCTCCTTTCACCCCGATGATCCCTCCCGCCAGGCTCTGGTGGATCAGCAGGCGAAGCTCCGAGTCAAAATCTGTCCCACTGTAATGCTGGTACTAAAAAAAAAAAAACACAAAGCAACATCAGAGTGGTCCGTATTGGCCACTCCCAATTTCTATTAAAGGGGTTATTCTGCTAATTTCAGGTGTGTATCAGTATGTAGTGTCTCTACTTTAAAGAGTCCTCTCCTGCTGATGTTCAGGTGTATATCAGTATGTAGAGTCTCTACTTTAAAGAGTCCTCTCCTGCTGATGTTCAGGTGTATATCAGTATGTAGTGTCTCTACTTTAAAGAGTCCTCTCCTGCTGATGTTCAGGTGTATATCAGTATGTAGTGTCTCTACTTTAAAGAGTCCTCTCCTGCTGATGTTCAGGTGTATATCAGTATGTAGTGTCTCTACTTTAAAGAGTCCTCTCCTGCTGATGTTCAGGTGTATATCAGTATGTAGTGTCTCTACTTCAAAGAGTCCTCTCCTGCTGATGTTCAAGTGTATATCAGTATGTAGTGTCTCTACTTCAAAGAGTCCTCTCCTGCTGATGTTCAGGTGTATATCAGTATGTAGTGTCTCTACTTCAAAGAGTCCTCTCCTGCTGATGTTCAAGTGTATATCAGTATGTAGTGTCTCTACTTTAAAGAGTCCTCTCCTGCTGATGTTCAGGTGTATATCAGTATGTAGAGTCTCTACTTTAAAGAGTCCTCTCCTGCTGATGTTCAGGTGTATATCAGTATGTAGAGTCTCTACTTTAAAGAGTCCTCTCCTGCTGATGTTCAGGTGTATATCAACATGTAGTGTCTCTACATGTCTCCAAGCTTTAATGTTCAAAATGCTCTTTATTCTTCTCATACTGCCTGTGCTGCAGCACCTCTTTTCACCCTCTGTCTGAAACCAGAGCCCAGTCTGCTCTGATTGGTTAGCTGGCCGGCTCTGTTGTGATTGGTCAACCGCTTAGAGATGTCCCGCCCCTTAGCCTATCATGTACAATGTGTTGGAGAGCTAGCCAATAGGAGCGCGATTGTAACATACTGTCCCAATGTTTCAGAACTTTGGGATTTTAGCCTTTGCAGACCATTTACATGCACAAAGACCTATACTACAGGGAAAGGCAAAACCCCCAAAATAGCAGAATAGCGCGTCTTAAACTCGTTGACTTACCTCCTCTAGAGTAGGGATGATTTTCAGAAGAATGTCTCCGATCGTGTCGATGCTGGCGTTCACGCTCAGGATTCTGTCAGGAACAATGTCGGCCGAAACGAATCAAGGCATTATAGGATGTAAAGAAGAACAATTGACATGCACTCAATATAAGAACATTTTGGGAGAAGGAGGGGGGGGGGGGGGGGGAACGTGGCCACAAAAAGTCGGGAGGGAAAAAGAGAGAGAAAGAGGGGGGTCTTCTATAACAATCCCACCACAAGGAAGTTGGGGAATCAAACAAAAGCTTTTGAAATCACGATTTCACCACCAGCACGTCTTCTTATATTGATCAGGGGTTGGGGGTGGGGGGGTCAGAAGAAGAGTAAAAGAGCAGAGGGGTGTAGTTTGGGGTCGGAGGAGGGTATGGAGCTCTGATCGGATGTTTCCTGGGAGAAATTTGACATAAGGGAAGCAGCACAATGATATAAAGAAGAAGACATTAATAATGAGTGACAGAAAAGTGGGCGGAGCCTCTCGCAGAAATCATTGACAGTGATGTTGACAACATTGGGGGAGAAAGGGGGGAGGAAGTGGGCAAAGTGGGCCACAGAGGACAGAGCGAGAGTTTCTACAAGTTTATGGTGAAATAAAAACATCACTGGAAGGGACATTTGTGACGCTAACTAACATGATGCTAACTCTCAGTAGGTAGTTTGTTGTAGGGCTGCACGATATAGGAAGGACACTTTTTTTCTGCGATAAAAAAACAATGCAGTACTGTCGCCCTAAAGATTGTAGGCTAGATTAAAACTCATCGATCTGTGAAAGCGGTACTAAAAGCTTATTTTTACTTAAATCATAAGAAAATGTTGTGATGGTTATATTGGGTAATACCACAGTAGAATCATCGTGAATGCAGGATCTTTCTCATAAAGTATTTGCAAATATTTTTGAATCTTGCATTGTATACATCCACGATTACAAGCGTGCAGACTTTTTTTCACTGTGTTCATTAGCTATGCTTGTTAGCGTGTAACTGCAAAACCAAAGAAAGGCTTCTAATGCTACTGTGTCCGTGTGCATTAGATAGTGAAATTAATATTCTACATAATGATATTTATTTCTGATCTATTAAGTCTGACAAGCAACACATTTTCAATAGGACATTTAAAAAAAATATTATCACACAGCGAAGTTGAATACCGGATTGTTATTGGTCAATTTTAGAGGTTAATACTCAATAACAGACCGATGCTAAGGATAACAGACCGATGCTAAGGATAACAGACCGTTACTAAGGATAACAGACCGTTACTAAGGATAACAGACCAATGCTAAGGATAACAGACCGTTACTTAGGATAACAGACCAATGCTAAGGATAACAGACCATTACTAAGGATAACAGACCGTTACTAAGGATAACAGACCAATGCTAAGGATAACAGACCGTTACTACGGATAACAGACCAATGCTAAGGATAACAGACCAATGCTAAGGATAACAGACCGTTACTAAGGATAACAGACCGATGCTAAGGATAACAGACCGTTACTAAGGATAACAGACCAATGCTAAAGATAACAGACCGATGCTAAGGATAACAGACCGATGCTAAGGATAACAGACCGTTACTAAGGATAACAGACCGTTACTAAGGATAACAGACCAATGCTAAGGATAACAGACCATTACTAAGGATAACAGACCAATGCTAAGGATAACAGACTGTTACTAAGGATAACAGACCGTTGCTAAGGATAACAGACTGTTACTAAGGACAACAGAACGTTACTAAGAATAACAGAATGTTACTAAGGATAACAGACCGTTGCTAAGAATAACAGACCGTTGCTAAGGACAACAGACCGTTGCTAAGGACAACAGACCGTTGCTAAGGATAACAGACCGTTGCTAAGGATAGCAGACCGTTGCTAAGGATAACAGACCGTTGCTAAGGATAACAGACCGTTGCTAAGGATAACAGACCGTTGCTAAGGATAACAGACCGTTGCTAAGGATAACAGACCGTTGCTAAGGATAACAGACCGTTGTTAAGGATAACAGACCGTTGCTCAGGAGGATCAAGTGACTATTTACAGTCATATAAATCAGCAGGTCAATTTAACGTCAGCTGTGGATATTAATGGCCGCCTCGCTGCACATTATCCCTTACTTATTACAAGGTGGAGTGGAATACTCTATTCTGATTGGTCAATGTGGACTTCTCAGAGGTTGTTAATACTCAATAACACACCGCTACTAAGCATAATAATGAGGGAGAGAAGGAAAGAGGTTAAAAGACAGAGCGCTGGACGTCAGATCAATTCCTTACTTATTGATTAATCGTGAAATAGTTGCATAAATAAGTCATGGAAAAACGTGTAGCATGATGTGTTTGAGTACATTTTCTGATGCGATATATTGTGCAGCCCTGGTTGGTCGTCGGTGATTCTCTGCATGGTTAATAAACAAAGTCAAACTCAATGAAGATGCTTAATGATGGACAGAGAAATCAAAAGGAAAAACAACACACGTCTCTTACAAAGTGAAGAAAGGGGGGTAGTTTAGGGGTAAGGAATGGGGGAAGTAAACCGTCATGTGTATAAAATATGAAACAGAAGTTATCAAAAGACATGTTTTTTTTCTCTGTTCTAATCAGGCAGTGAGGCAATAACTGGTGGGACATACCGCTCTGGGCCACTGCTGTCTGGGACTGAAACACTGGCATTGAACTGCAGGTGGAGGTGGAGGAGGAGGTGGAGGTTGTGGTGGTGGTTGTGGTGGAGGAGGTTGGCATTGGGCGGGGGTTTTCAATCACATTTAGGGGCACGGTTTATGGGCGGGGCCAACGTCAGTGGGTGGGGCATGTCGATCCAGTACATGGACAACGGAGAGGAAGGTTGGCCGAAAATAAAAGCAAAACAAAAAAAGTACAGGAGAAGGAGGGGGAAGAGGGGGAGAAGGAATACATTTTTAATTGAATACAAGCTTTATTTTGTGTCCCAATAGTGAAAAACTGTGGTGAGTGAAGAAGGAACAGGAAGTGTGACACGATTGGACACGATTTAAACAACAGTTTGGAGATTTAAAGCCCTGAGACTCAGGCTTTGAGGAACCTTCGAAGGGAACTGGATCACAAGAGGACTGGGAACAAATGAGCCTGCTAGTTTTTTATCATTAGAGCGGAAATAATACTCACTTTTAGGTGTATATCAGTATGTGGTGTCTCTACTTTAAAGAGTTCTCTCCTGCTGATGTTCAGGTGTATATCAGTATGTAGTGTCTCTACTTTAAAGAGTCCTCTCCTGCTGATGTTCAGGTGTATATCAGTATGTAGTGTCTCTACTTTAAAGAGTCCTCTCCTGCTGATGTTCAGGTGTATATCAGTATGTAGTGTCTCTACTTTAAAGAGTCCTCTCCTGCTGATGTTCAGGTGTATATCAGTATGTAGTGTCTCTACTTTAAAGAGTCCTCTCCTGCTGATGCTCAGGTGTATATCAGTGTGTAGTGTCTCTACTTTAAAGAGTCCTCTCCTGCTGATGTTCAGGTGTATATCAGTATGTAGTGTCTCTACTTTAAAGAGTCCTCTCCTGCTGATGTTCAGGTGTATATCAGTATGTAGTGTCTCTACTTTAAAGAGTCCTCTCCTGCTGATGTTCAGGTGTATATCAGTATGTAGTGTCTCTACTTTAAAGAGTCCTCTCCTGCTGATGTTCAGGTGTATATCAGCATGTAGTGTCTCTACTTTAAAGAGTCCTCTCCTGCTGATGTTCAGGTGTGTATCAGTATGTAGTGTCTCTACTTTAAAGAGTTCTCTCCTGCTGATGTTCAGGTGTATATCAGTATGTAGTGTCTCTACTTTAAAGAGTCCTCTCCTGCAGATGTCCAGGTGTATATCAGTATGTAGTGTCTCTACTTTAAAGAGTCCTCTCCTGCTGATGTTCAGGTATCAGTATGTTGTGTCTCTACTGTGACACGTCTTTATTGTTCTCATACTGCCTGTGCCGCAGCACCTCTTTTCACCCTCTGTCTGAAACCAGAGCCAAGTCTGCTCTGATTGGTCTGTTGTGATTGGTCGACCGCTTAGAGATGTCCCTTAGCCTATCACGTACAATGTGTTGGAGCGCTAGCCAATAGGAGCACAAGTGTTCCTTAGTGATGTCACGTGTTGGATTTCAGGCTTTGCAGACTATTTACATGTGTACCTATAGGACACACTACGGGGAAGGGAGAACCCCAAAAAAGCCTAATACGGCCTCTTTAAATGGAATTTAGGTCTGGATTATATTAATGTAGTCTTTTAAATTTGCTCCTCAGCAGCAAAATATTTTTCTGAACATCATCCGTCTACTCACGTCAGTGCGCAGGGCTTTTATGTTCTTGCCACCCTTTCCGATAACAGCACCAGCATTCTGTAGGCGAAAAGAAACTGTTTTCAGATTGTGACACACACACACACACACACACACACACACACACACACACACACACACACACACACACACACACACACACACACACACACACACACACACACACACACACACACACACACACACACACACACACACACACACACACACACACACACACACACACACACACACACACACACACACACACACACACACACACACACATATCCTAACCTTAACCAAGTCTTCACCCTAAAATTAATGACTCCCCTCGTGGGGACCTCCATTTTGTCCCCATAAGGGAGGCGAGTCCCCACACGTGACTGTGTAAACAGATGTAGGTCCCCACAAGTATAGTAATACTAGGACACACACACACACATATATTTGGTGTGTCAGATCTTCAGCGTTAATGAAGAACACACGAGTATTTTATTTATTGTGGGGGAAATAGGGTTTTTCTAACTGATGCTAAATTTGAGAATGAAATTAAATCAAACATTAAAACTATTTGAGTCAAGATAGTTGGACAAACATAAGAAGTTAAATAGGATTTTAGAAGTAAATTAGTGCTAGATAGATAAGTAGGACTCTTTGTAGGCCTACATACAAAGAATAGAATATTTTCTCATTGATTCTTCTCTCATATCAAATCAAGTTTTATTTATATAGCACTTTTTTTTTTTTTAACCGATTTTTGGTCGAGCCAAAGTGCTGATATATGAACATACAATTACTTTCCCATTAAATAAAATGTGTGTGTACGATGCCAACTACAGTTCTTAGAAAGAAAACAGTCACAAATTGGGAACAGGCAAAGAAAAGGCCAATCAGAGCCTCTCTACTTTGATCAATGGAGGAAAACAGTCCAACACATATCCATATATATCGAAGTGTACATGTTGACGGTGTTTACTTTGCTCTGCAGAAGAACTCGTAGCTCCACCATCTCGTCTGCGTTGCGAGAACGTTTGAAGACGTGCTCTTCCTCCATGTCGTCCGCTGGCCGTTTACCTGCGAGGGAACACAGCTCAGGTGAGTCCGTATCGAGGGGTTCATCATTAACAAACGGACGAATACCGTCAACGACACTCTGTAGACTTCGACCATTTCCAAATGTGGCACGAAGAAATAGGGCTGCACGGTTTGGAGCCAATATTCCGATTATTTTGACCGTTGTTGCAGACTCTGTATATAGACTACTCTGCACTGTTTCTATTATATTTTATTTTATTTACTTGCACTATTTTATCTGTTTTATTGTGCTGCTCTGTTGGAGGAGTCTGTGACCTCAGATTTTCATTGTCATGTCTACACTGTAGCTATATATACACACATGACATTAAAAGCCTTGAGACTTGAATTGCAATATTATTTTGGATTTTAGAGCGAATTACTACATCTGAAACATCCGTCACATTACCACTAATAAGTATGTGTGACTATCGAAATCAGTCGGAAGTCGCAACGGCTCATTTCAAAATAAACGTGGATTTACGTAAAAAACTATTTTTCGGGTGTTTTGTTTGATTTTAAACAAACAAAGTCTTGGCTTTCAGAATATGAAACTTTTATTTCCAAAATCACGATAAATACATTCTTTAAGCTCGTGAAGGGACGACGACAGCTCTCACTCGCACTCTGCTGTTCCGCAGCGCCGCCCCTCCGGCTGACATTATGAATGTACGCGTATAGTAATCATAGATAACACGGCAGGGTCCGTTACAGTTTGTTTTCATCTGGTTTCAATTAAACAAAGTCTTGGCTTTCAGAATATTAAACTTGTTTCGGCAAATTCAGAAGATAAATACGACTTTGAAGCTTCGGCATAATTACAAGCGGAGAACGGAGTAACTTGACGTCACAGCAGGCAGAACAACAGCCGGTGTTTCTCGTGAGAGTTTTCCCCGGGAAACAAACACGATACACACCAACGCAAAAATACACAAACACACACACACGTATACACACACACTCGCGAGCTTCCCCTCCAAACGAAAATATCTTCCCTCCGTAGTATTTTGATCATTTGCTAATAACCAATCAGATCGATGGATTCCAGAGAAGAGAAACTTTGAAGGCCTTTCTCTCAAAGTGATGACTCGGTGATAGTCGTTATATAATGTGACATATTTCGATTAATATTTGGAGGAAAACAACAACATGATATCATGAGAAAGCTAGGAGTCTCCTCTTTCCAGCAGCGTGTACAACTCAAGATGTGTCTTCGGGTCAATGCGACTGACTTCGATGGAGCAGGTCACACATGCTCTTAAAGAGAATCTGTTATAAAGTCTGCAGAATACTGATTTCTCTGCAGCTCCAACATATTTTCACACATTTTGCATTTACCAAATATCGCACCTACTGTGATATGAATATTGCACTAATTTATAAAAAAAAAATCTTTGATTCTTTAAACCATGTTATCTTATTTTCTAAAAACAAAATCTATAAGTTTATAAAAGCTACTTATAAAGGAATACAGCGCTAAAATATTTTAAAAGGATGCCTGAGTAACCAAATTATAACGAGCCAAATCCACTGAAGGGTTAATAGTGAGCAAACGTCCCCCTGTGGTTTGTCTTTAAATATGAGATACGATAGGAGGTGCTCTCTTCATCCCAAATTAGGAAATGTTTGCTTTGCAGCGGCATTAAAAACAAAATAGAAATTAAAGAGTTCAAATAAACAATACTAGAATTTAAACATCTCAAAATAGAATTAAAGCAGTATTAAATTCTCTCTCTCTCTCTCTCTCTCTCTCTCTCTCTCTCTCTCTCTCTCTGAGAAAAGTGTCATGTATTCTACGTCATGTGATCGGCTCTAGCGATCGGGAATATCGGCCGATCGCGAGATAATATTTATCTATTAATGTCATCGTGTACTTGTATTTCTTCTTCTAACCTTTCTTGCATGTAATGATGTGTTTAAAAGTTATCAAAAATAAATGAACATGGAGAGTTCCAGGTCTACAGTTTGTTCTGCCCAAATACTGGGTTTCATACGGGAGCCAACTCCATCCTGGAGTGTTAATAAATAATAACGAGCCAAATCCACTGAAGGGTTAATCGTGAGAAATCTCCCTCTTTGGCGTCTTATGTATTTATTGTTATGATATATTTACGTCATTGTGTACTTGTACGACTTCTTTTGTTTTGCAGAAAGAACATTTAATTAAAAAATACGTTGGAATCACATAAAAAAAGTTATCAAAATAAATGAACACGGAGAGTTCCAGGTCTACAGTTTGTTCTGCCCAAATACTGGGTTTCATACGGGAGCCAACTCCGTCCTGGAACACGTCCGGCACCACGATGTCCGCTTCCTGGATGAAAAAGCGTGCAGATCAGACGAACAGCAGTGTGCTGGACAGGAGGCACCCTCCACCATCTGACATGTCCACATGCTACGTAGCGTTAGCCAGGAATTCTCTTTTTGCCTCCTTTCAAAATGGACTAATGATCAGGTGCCGTGTTCAAACCTGGATATGGATATTGGTCTTTTTTTTATATATATATATATATATAAATAATAATAATATGAGATAAGATAGGAGGTGCTCTATTCAGCCCAAATTAGGAAATGTTTGCGTTGCAGCGGCATTAAAAACAACAAAGCAAAAAGAAATTAAAGAGGTCAAATAAACAATACTAGAATTTAAACATCTCAAAATAGAATTAAAGCAGTATTAAATAAACAGTAGACCGTGAAGATAAAAAATATCTATCAACTCTGACAATAAAACACTATTGATATATATTTTTATACGGGATGCTCCGATCGCCGAAATTAGTATCGGCTGATCCGATCGAGTGGGCGGGGCCTATGGGTCTCTCTCTCTCTCAAATGGACGAATGATCAGGTGCCGTGTTCAAACCTGGATATGGAACACCAGCTAAAGACACATCCTTTTAGACGGTTTCCTTTATTGTATAGGTCTTAAAGGTTTTTATCTTATTTTATTCATCTAACATTCTTCAATAGCAATTATTTTTTCCGTTGGTCTTTTTTTCCTTAAAGATCCCATGTCATGCTTTCCGGTTCTCACCCGTCCCCTTGTTGCTATGAAGCTTGTTCTGCATGTGAACGGTCTGCAGAGTCACAACCCTCAAAGTGCACCCTGTAGCGAGTAAAGCTCTAACACAGAGAAGACCTGTCTGCTGCCCCAGAACGCCTCGTTGGACATTTCTCTTTCTCCATTGTTTCTTCCGGGAACCTCGTGACCGGAACCAAAATGGACCAATCCGCGGAGCTCCTCACACACCAGGACCTTTAGCGTACATTTTCAACTAGCAGGGTCGTCCCATTTGTAAGGGAAACTTCCGTAGCGACGGGGAGTCAGGACTCGGAGAGACACGAGGAGAGTTGGAGCTTTGATGTCAAACACCGACGGGTTTATTTAGGAGTATCGGCCGGAGAATTCACATCACAAGTCCAAGAGCCAGAGGTCCTGACTTCACCGTGGAGTTGCCACGTCACATCTGAAGAACGCTACCCCAGACCCGTGTGTTTAGCTCAGAGAGAATCATCAACACGCTGCATAACAGATAGAAGCATAACACCTCTATCAGCTGACGCCAACAGGCGGGAACACGGAGACAAAACAGTGAGAGCAGCAGCCAAGGCTACAGGTGCGTGTGCTCAGTCAGGACGGAACTGATACACTGGGTGAAAGTTATGGGCCTTGGAAGATATTTCCCCACACCATCGACTTGCATAGAGCTCCCTGAACGCTGGTAATAGACGAGTTGGGATGGCGGAGGAATTTTCTCTCCGCAGACCCGTTCTCACAGCGTTAGAAACCTTTTTCTTTCTCGATATCAAGCCACACTTATTGGTTTTACTTCGGCTGTGAGTGTTCGTGTGCTCAGGATGAGTTTCGCGCTGTGTCGCAGACCCGGAAACCACGCCAGTGAGCAGCGAGCCTCGCAACGTCCCGACCAATCAGAGCACACTGGGCTCACGGGGGGGGGGGGGGGGCCTCAACAATGGAATTATGATCAGTGGAAATGACCTTTAATCGTTTAACCTTTATTGGAATGATGGCATTTTTATTACTATTATCTTTTTATTCCTGTTGTACCTATGTGTTCACTTTGCTTTATCGGGTTTCATATTGTTGCATCGACTCAGTCGTCTTGTCTGTCGGACAGAAACCATTATTTATTTATGTTATTATATTTTTATTATCATACCTTTTACCACCTTGTGTCTATTAACCCTTAACATATATACATATTGTGCTGCATGTACCTGTAACGTTCTTAACGAGGGGAGTTTTTTGTTTGTTTTTAACTCGTGATGCGTCAGCACTTTGAGCTGCATGTGTTGAAAAGTGCTGTATAAATAAAGCTTTATTATTATTATTATAACACCACAGAGGAGTCATTCATGCACGAGATAATTCATGCAGTGTAAATGATGGTCTATATTAAAGGACGTGCTGGATCGTACCATTTGTGTCAGTGTTGCTGAATGAGTTGTCTTCCTCCTCGTCCATTTTCACCTCCATTTTCTCCATTGTTTGGCAGTGGAATGGAAACAGGCTCCTCTACGTGGATCTGCAACAACAACACATATATATATCATTTAAAAGAAAGGTGGTAAAAGCCTGGCTACATGTATACACACACGGGCATAGACTTGTATTCTAATAATACATAAATAACAATAAGTCTCCAGCGTGTTTTATATAAATAGTTGTGGTTTAGTTACAAATAAAAAAGGTATACTTTTAATTTGGTTGTCCGAAATCTAAAAGGTGATACAGGAAAACACAAATTCAGTGCCAGAGTTCTTTCTAAAAATAGCTTCTAAATATAGCTTTTTAAGATGTTTTTTTAATGTCCTTGAAACCTTTTAATGGAAGTGTTTCCATTGCAGATTAACATTAAACATATCAGTGTGTTGATATTGTGTATATCTCAATGGGGGGGTCTAAGGACACAGGGTGTAGTGTAATACTGCTCATTATAACTAACATTGGCTTTAGCTGAAATGCAAAGTATGCATGCTGCAGAATAAATGTTGTAGTTCAGTATTAAAAACAGAAAGGATCCAGCAGTGAAAACTTTAAATATAGTCTCAAACTACCCTGCATGCATTCCTCCCACCTGCACTGCCCACTGTTACCGGTTTTACACAAAAATCAAAAGCCGGTTGTACTTCTGCAAAAAACCCTCACTGTGCTGAGGCCTTGCTAAGTTATATAGAGAACCTGCTTAACGCCTACACAGCTAAGGAATTAGCATCATTTAACTAGCATTAGCTAAGCAATCACAGCTAGCAGATGTATCCGGGTTCACCACACAACACATACATAATATTCATAAGTGCATTATTGCATAACAATTTATATGTAGGAACGCTTATTATAAAAGGAGCATTTTACAGTTTTATCTCCACCTTAATCCAAAATACATACCAAAAATGTCTGCGCAAAAGGAGAATGTTACATTTTAGCTCATCGTATTCTAATTAGCATATATTTAACTTCCCCTGCATTACGTGCACATCCGTCTTGCACTATTGCATTTCTATCCTGTTATTTATTGCACTATTTGTATTGTTTTATTAATATGTTTTAAGTCTTATATGTATACATCAGGTTGCATTGTTGTAAGAGCTTGGGACTTAATATGTGCATTGCTATAAGTAAACTGTAGCTACTGTGCATATGACAGTAAAGCCTTTGAATTGAATTACCTGGAACCAGAAGTTGACTTTGCTAAGCTAACAGCTAGCCAGTTGCTGTCTGCGAGGCGTGTCTGTCCACAAAAATGGCACAATTTAGCTCTCCTAGGGAAATGTCAGCGGTGAAATAAACCTATAAGAACCGTAACAAGCTAAAATGCAAACTGGCAAAAATGTTTAGTATGAAGGTAACAGCATTTAGTGTTTAGGAAAACAAACCTGCGGCCACGTTCACTGCGGAGCTCCTCGGCTTGCACGTTTTCAGCATGGAGTGTTTTCGACATTCACCCCGTGGGTTTGTTAGATAATAGTATCAAGTCAGCACGGGCGGGCGGGGCTAACGCGGGTTACACTGAAAGAGAGGATTCCATGTACCCGCGAGGCAACGCCGAAAATATATCGAGCGCTCCTCTCTGTAAACGGGTGTTTTTGCCCAAATTGAAGGCTCGCAGGCAGTGGTTTTCTCTCGACCCTCCCCTTCAGGCAACCGCTGCGTGTTTTTTTACGCCCTGAGCATAGACTGTCAGGTTATGATAGATATATATAGATAGATATAGATAGATAGATAGATAGATAGATAGATAGATAGATAGATAGATAGATAGATAGATAGATAGATGGATAAAGGTGTCCCCTCCTGGAGATCAGCATCATGACTAGTGCCAACACTTTTGGTAATTTGCAATGATTTTAAACGGACCATAGCTGGCCGGTTCTGTTGTGATTGGTCAACCGGTGAGGGATGTCCCGCCCCTCAGCCTATCAAGTACAATGTGTTGGAGCGCTAGCCAATAGGAGCACGAGTGTTACACAGTGATGTCACTATGTTCAGGAAGTAAACAAAGGAGTCCAGTGGAAGAGTTACAGGGAGGGGGGGGGGGGGGGGGGACAAGGGTATTTTAGCTTTAGCAGACCATTTACATGCACTAACACCTATAGAACACAGTAGGAAAGGCTACACATAAAAGAGCATAACAGGGCCTCTTTAAACCTCATTTTCTCCCTCGTGGTGTTTTCATGCTCCTTCAGATATAGGCAGAGGATCTATTGCAAAATAAAGAGCTCTCTTCCCTCTGCTATACTCTGAGGTTACCATGGAGACAGATATAATTCAGTTCTTGATGTTTCTCATATAAAAAAAAAAGCCTGCGTACATATTTTCATCTGCAACCATAGCGACACTTGACATTGTCAGCGCTATTTGTAAAAAGCAAGTCACCATAGCGACACTAACCATCCCGGCTGTGTCATAGATCATGTGTTGGGGGGGGGGGTGGATTTTAGGAATCCACCGGTAAACAGGATTTATTTCTTGCACTGTAAAGGAGTGAAAAATAAAAGGGTTTATGATGTGGGGCATTACAGGTAAAAGAAACACTGAATTTTGAAATGAATGTGTAATTTATGTATATTATTAATATGCACACATTGGGAACTACTTGGAGGGCAGCTTTTAATATGTGTGGGAAATTAAAATGTATTTAATAAGTCAGTGTTTAGTCAACTTGAATCTAATTAAACCTTAAAACATTGAAATAAAATTATTTTAAATATATCCAGAATATTTTTGTTCTGTTATTTGGGGCCTTAAAAGTAATAAAAAAAACAGAACTTATTTTGCATTTATTGATATGTAGGAGGAGACACTGACAAACATGCAGCATTTAATATTTTGGGGATATTTAAATGTATTTATTAAGTAATAAAACCTTTAAAAAAATATGTTTTAGTAAATCCAGATGTTTTTTCTCATCTAATTCCTGCTCCACTCTGACCAGTGATTGGAGCCATTGGAAGCTCTCTGCACTCATACTATAGGTAATTATTTTTCATAGATGCACCCCGTCTTGTGCGTCAACCGTACGTCACACGATAGGCCTTTAATGGCCAGCCGTACAACAGTGTTGCTGCTCAGTGCATGGAGTTTAACATGCATGCTGCTGTTCATGCTGCACATCTGCACACAGCGGAGACTGCAGGAACACGCTTTCTGATGCATGTTACAACATTAAAAAATCTGCAAGAAATTCCTATAAATACAACTTGGTGGTGGAGGTGGGGGGGGGGGGGGGGAGATGTGCTCGTCCTCGGCTATAATCGATAGACGCATGCAGGTATAGCCTTCCTCCCTCACACACTCACACACACACACACACACACACACACACACACACACACACACACACACACACACACACACACACACACACACACACACACACACACACACACACACACACACACTCGCAGCATCCTCCTCTACTCCGCTGTGCACTATTTTTCCTCCCCATCACCGCCACACATATGAGAAATCGCTGGTGCTGGTGCTGGTAGTGGGTGGGGGGGGGCGCTGCCTATTGATCTCTAAACATCTGGAACACCTTCATATTTGTTTTACAAGGCAGAGGGACGGAGCACTTGACACCTTCGCTTCTCGATACAGCAGCTCTGCGGAAGGCCATCCATGGCATCTTGATATTAAAAACCGTGGGCTTTGCGCATTCCTCCCCGACATCTTTCCTGCTTCTTCTCCTGCGGAAAGGATTAACTTGGCCACATACAAGCGACGAGCAGAGGGAAGGAAGGGACATCTTGACAGCCTTATCCTGTGTGTGTGTGTGTGTAACGGGGGGGCTTCGTCCATCATTGGACCCACCGCAATGGACTCCAGCCAGTGTGGCACGGCTCGGCTCGGATTGTTTTTGGTTCTGATTTTTGTGGGTCTGTGCAGGAGATGTAGCGATGCCTGCCCCGCATCCTGCACCTGCACCATCACACGGATTGTTTGTATTGATCCTGAGCCGGGGATCGAGGATTTCCCTGTCCTCACGTTGGATGACATGGAAAACATCACGGAGATGTAAGTGTGTGTGTGTGTGTGTGTGTGTGTGTGTGTGTGTGTGTGTGTGTGTGTGTGTGTTTGCGTGTGTGTGTGTGTGAGAAAAAATTCATCGTGCAGACACAAGTTGTTAGGATGCAATGCGTAAAAAATACCCAAGGGTTAGGGTTATGATCATAAAGGTAATAATAGGCCTTATACCCCCCCCCCCCTCAGATCAATACATGCCACGTTTTTCTTCCTTATTACCAATGGGTTTTTCAGATCTTAGTATATGCGTGCGTGCGTGCGTGCGTGCGTGCGTGTGTGTGTGTGTGTGTGTGTGTGTGTGTGTGTGTGTGTGTGTGTGTGTGTCGCGCTCGCATGGATAGTGGATGTGTGTTTGGATCAGTCTTGTTTTCTTTAGGTAGTGATGGAGTACACGTCGAGGCCCTGCGCAGACACGTTGGGCGGCGGTGTGATATAACCAAACATTAGAATAATAAATGTAGAATAAAAACATAGAATAAATTACCACAATGTGGGCAGATTGCATCTCATATGGATGTGCGTCAGCGTGTTGCCTGATTGGGGGAGAAAGGGGGGGGACCGGGTGAGTTTCCGAGGCAGACAGTGTCACTTTCCCACCATGCATGCAGTCTACTGAAGAGCCATGTCTCATCACTGGACTAAGAAAGCATATTTTACACCATTTACTAGATCTTCAGAGAGGTTGAACAGTGTTTCAAGTGATCGTGAATGTAATGTATGGATGTGATGGCCTGTGAGGGAAACTTCTGCAGCGACGGAGAGTCAGGACTGAGAGACACGAGGAGAGCTTTGATGGCAAACACTGGTAGTTTATTACAAGTCAACGGCCGGAGAATTCACATCACAAGTCACGGCAGCAGAAGGTTCTGACTGTCCTGTCACTTCTGCCCAGCCTCTCTCTCGATAGCCCTTTAACTAGTTTACAGTTAGGCATATTGGGGGAGGCGTACACATCTGTGGAGCGACAGCAGATCTCCCCCAACTGGAAATACTCAATCGCTTGTCAGTGGTGTTTAGAAGCCAGCGCTCTCACAGTCGTAAACCCCCCTATCAGGCCGTAAAGCGGACACTTAAGTGCTGGAGCATTCCTTACAGGAGATAACAGAATATCGGTTGGTAATTAACGTCAACAGGCAATAAGGTTAAATAAAGACAAAAGTATTCCCTCACATGGCCTAATGATACTTCGCTAATGCAATTATAATACTACAGTATTTTCTATACCTGGTTTTATTTTATCGACTTTTATTTAATTGAAATGTCTCATGTATCCAGGTCATGCCAGGGCAAATGGCAAAACTTTCATAATATATGTATTTATTTGTTATCAGAGGTATATCTTAAAAGAGTTTGAGTAAAACACAATAAGTAGAATTTGAAGTAATCATGAATGTAATGTTATACTTTAAAATGTGCCCAGGTCATGACAGGGCATGGCAAAGAAAGTATACATGTTTTGGGATTTTTTATTATGCAGTACAAGTAGTATTTCAAGTGATATATATTTCTGATGTAAGCAACCTTTCGCATGCCGGAAAAAAAAACCTTTAAAAAACATTTTTACTGCACGTTGTTTATAAATATTTGTTGGTGTGGAGACAATTTTGTTTGCCTTTAACACGGCTGCAATATATTACAAGTTAAAGTATCTAAAACTACCTTAAGATTCTGCGTCAGGAGACTTGTATATATTCCAAAGTACAAATAGGGACACAGGATATTTCATTTTTATAATTAGATTTGCAAAAAGATGCAGCTTCGTGATTTTCTCACCAAAGCTGCACATTTACTAGAGGTGGGAGGAGTACTGATATCCTGTGCTCCAGTGAAAGTACAAGTATTCAGGTCTTGTACTTGAGTACAAGTTGAAGTACTCAGATCTTGTACTTGAGTAAAAGTTGAAGTACTCAGATCTTGTACTTGAGTAAAAGTACAAGTACAAGTACTCAGATATTGTACTTGAGTGAAAGTAGAAGTACTCAGATCTTGTACTTGAGTAAAAGTAGAAGTACTCAGATCTTGTACTTGAGTAAAAGTTGAAGTACTCAGATCTTGTACTTGAGTAAAAGTAGAAGTACTCAGATCTTGTACTTGAGTAAAAGTTGAAGGACTCAGATCTTGTACTTGAGTGAAAGTTGAAATACTCAGATCTTGTACTTGAGTAAAAGTAGAAGTACTCAGATCTTGTACTTGAGTAAAAGTTGAAGTACTCAGATCTTGTACTTGAGTAAAAGTTGAAGTACTCAGATCTTGTATAAGTACTCAGATCTTGTACTTGAGTAAAAGTAGAAGTACTCAGATCTTGTAATTGAGTAAAAGTAGAAGTACTCAGATCTTGTACTTGAGTGAAAGTTGAAATACTCAGATATTGTACTTGAGTAAAAGTAGAAGTACTCAGATCTTGTACTTGAGTAAAAGTAGAAGTACTCAGATCTTGTACTTGAGTGAAAGTTGAAGTACTCAGATATTGTACTTGAGTAAAAGTAGAAGTACTCAGATCTTGTACTTGAGTGAAAGTTGAAGTACTCAGATCTTGTACTTGAGTGAAAGTTGAAGTACTCAGATCTTGTACTTGAGTAAAAGTAGAAGTACTCAGATCTTGTAGTGAGTGAAAGTAGAAGTACTGAGATCTTGTACTTGAGTAAAAGTTGAAGTACTCAGATCTTGTACTTGAGTAAAAGTAGAAGTACTCAGTAGTCTAGCAAAATGCCCTATCATGACCTGGACAAATTAGTAAAATAGTTTAGCATTAAAATACATTAAAAAAAAAAAGATCACTGAAATACATTTCCCCCCGTGGATTACTCAAACTCTTTTAATGATATACCTCACTTTTTCTTTTTTTAAATGAAAATGAAATTCTGTGTTATAATAACTCTATTTTATAAATATTCGACCCCCTCATGGCCCGGACACACTTGCAAAGCAAATGAACTTAACAAAATGCTGCGACACTACTTACTAGATATCCACTTTAAAGGGCTGTTTGTAAAAGACATGTGGGAAAGGGGCCGTCGTCACGAGGCCCAGAAGAAGCAGCGATATGACCTTAAACCTCAATAACACCAACAACACCAGCACCAGTGTCTCCCTCAACAAGCGAGCAGTGTGCAAACACATGCTGTTGTTTCATTGACGATCAATGCTGAAGAAATTCCCGTCCGTACAGAAATACGAAAAAAGTTGAAGTACTCAGATCTTGTACTTAAGTAAAAGTACAAGTACTCAGATCTTGTACTTGAGTAAAAGTAGAAGTACTCAGATCTTGTACTTGAGTGAAAGTAGAAGTACTGAGATCTTGTACTTGAGTAAAAGTAGAAGTACTCAGATCTTGTACTTGAGTAAAAGTAGAAGTACTCAGATCTTGTACTTGAGTGAAAGTTGAAATACTCAGATCTTATACTTGAGTAAAAGTAGAAGTACTCAGATCTTGTACTTGAGTGAAAGTAGAAGTACTCAGATCTTGTACTTGAGTAAAAGTAGAAGTACTCAGATCTTGTACTTGAGTAAAGGTAGAAGTACTCAGATCTTGTACTTGAGTAAAGGTAGAAGTACTCAGATCTTGTACTTGAGTGAAAGTAGAAGTACTCAGATCTTGTACTTGAGTAAAAGTAGAAATACTCAGATCTTGTACTTGAGTAAAGGTAGAAGTACTCAGATCTTGTACTTGAGTAAAGGTAGAAGTACTCAGATCTTGTACTTGAGTTAAAGTAGAAGTACTCAGATCTTGTCCTTCAGTAAAAGTAGAAGTACTCAGATCTTGTATACGACAGCTGTGTATATATAACATTTAGCTGTCTATGTATACATCATTACAACATTTTTAAAACATGGCATGGATCGAGTTTTTGAAGTAGAAAAACAAAAAGCTATTCTCTCGTCTCCTACTGCTATTGGAGAATATATCACATGCATCAACTAAAGTGTGTACTTGTGATATCAGATGTTTTCCTTCTGTCTCGCAGATACATAGCGAATCAGAACAGGCTGTTTGAGATCACAGACAACAGTCTGCGGCACTACATACACCTCAGAAACCTGTAAGTACCTCATCGTGACTTTTACAAAGACGGTTGGTGCGTGTGAAGCTGTATTTAAACTCCACTTCCTGTCTTCCCACAGAACAGTGATGGGGACCAGATTGACGTCCATATCGTCAGATGCATTTTACAACAACACAAGACTTGAATATGTGTAAGAAGCATTTTAAAGGGGCCCATTTCTGCTTTTAGGTTTGCCCTTTAGTGTCGTGTGCAAAGGCAAAAATCCCAAAGTCCCTGGACATAGTGACATCACGATGTAACACTCAGATTTCTATTGGCTATTGGCAGTAGAGACACTACATACTGATATACACCTGGACATCAGCAGGAGAGGACTCTTTAAAGTAGAGACACTACATACTGCTATACACCTGGACATCAGCAGGAGAGGACTCTTTAAAGTAGAGACACTACATACTGATATACACCTGAACATCAGCAGGAGAGGACTCTTTAAAGTAGAGACACTACATACTGATATACACCTGAACATCAGCAGGAGAGGACTCTTTAAAGTAGAGACACTACATACTGATATACACCTGAGCATCAGCAGGAGAGGACTCTTTAAAGTAGAGACACTACATACTGATGTACACCTGCACATCAGCAGGAGAGGACTCTTTAAAGTAGAGACACTACATACTGATGTACACCTGAACATCAGCAGGAGAGGACTCTTTAAAGTAGAGACACTACATACTGATATACATCTGAACATCAGCTGGAGAGGACTCTTTAAAGTAGAGACACTACATACTGATATACACCTGAACATCAGCAGGAGAGGACTCTTTAAAGTAGAGACACTACATACTGATATACACCTGAGCATCAGCAGGAGAGGACTCTTTAAAGTAGAGACACTACATACTGATATACACCTGAACATCAGCAGGAGAGGACTCTTTAAAGTAGAGACACCACACACTGATATACACCTGAACATCAGCAGGAGAGGACTCTTTAAAGTAGAGACACTACATACTGATATACACCTGAACATCAGCAGGAGAGGACTCTTTAAAGTAGAGACACCACACACTGATATACACCTGAACATCAGCAGGAGAGGACTCTTTAAAGTAGAGACACTACATACTGATATACACCTGAACATCAGCAGGAGCTTTGTTTGGACATTAATTGTTTTTTTTTCTTCTTCCAGAAATCTCAGAGACAATAATCTGTCGACGTTGTCATGGAGAACATTCCAGAACTTTAACATATCAGTACCGTAAGTGTCTCTCTTCTTTCTCTCCGTGTGTGTGTGTGTGTGTGTGTGTGTGTGTGTGTGTGCAGACAAATACAATTACATTTGGTTTATTTATCCCGAATTGGGAATATTTTTGGTTACAGCTGCATGAAAAAAAGACGTTGCACATGAATAAAAAATGTAAATAAATAAACAGTATATATATATTAAATATGGAATACATGCTCACCACTATAATAGATGAACCTACTACAACTAAATGAACTTTAAATATAGCATATATGCATTGTAAGTGCAAAGTAGTATTTACTGAAGTAACATTTTGAATGCCACACTTTTACTTGTAACAAAGTATTCCTACACTGTGGTATTACTACTTTCACCTGGGTAAGAGTATTTCTTCCACTACTGGTAGACTTATTCTCTAAACTAGGCAGAACACTTCATGCTAAAATGTTGGCTTTTCCATTTTCTCACATTTTTTTTTTTTAAATGTTAAAGGTCTCCTAAAACCAGGAAGTAAACTGCTTCCGGTTCCTTCGACAAAAAGCAATCCAATTTCTCCATAGGATTTTGGAAAATAGCTGGAAATCAGGTCTGTGGTTGAAACACATTTAAGAGATATATAATATTATAATTTTATAAATCTAGTCGCCAGAAGCAAAATGCTAACGTTATGCTATCAAGGAACTACAGCCGAGTCGCTGCTTCAACGTCACGCCAACTTAATGTCGTAGAACGAAACGTGATCCGTCTCTTCAACGTGTCTCAACCACAGACCTTATTTACAGATATGTTCCAACGTCCTACGGAGAGATCCCGTTGCTTTTTGTCGAAGGAACCGGAAGGGGTAAAATGCTAACCTACTTCCGGGAGTTAGGGCTCGTCGCTGTGGCACTCAGAGCCTGTCTCTGATTGGCTGAAACACCAAACAGATCATTGCAGCATTACCCATAATCCCCATCTGTTTCAGCCCTGTTTTCCAAAGTGCTGGGGGGGGGGGGGGGTTACCTTGGTTGCTGATTGGCTAATGGTTACCAAGACAACACATCGTTATGACATCATAAAGTGGCCAAAATCTGATCAGCTCGTTTTCAGACAGGTTTTTATAGAAATGGATCAAAAAGAGAGAAAATCTTTGTTCCTGAAACTTTCAGAGTCTCTTTCCACAGAGGGGACACATGTTGATGTAGAAGAGACATGGAGAAGAGGGGACACATGTTGATGTAGAAGAGACATGAAGAAGAGGGGACACATGTTGATGTAGAAGATACATGGAGAAGAGGGGACACATGTTGATGTAGAAGAGACATGAAGAAGAGGGGACACATGTTGATGTAGAAGAGACATGAAGAAGAGGGGACACATGTTGTTGTAGAAGAGACATGGAGAAGAGGGGACACATGTTGATGTAGAAGAGACATGAAGAAGAGGGGACACATGTTGATGTAGAAGAGACATGAAGAAGAGGGGACACATGTTGATGTAGAAGAGACATGGAGAAGAGGGGACACATGTTGATGTAGAAGAGACATGAAGAAGAGGGGACACATGTTGATGTAGAAGAGACATGGAGAAGAGGGGACACATGTTGATGTAGAAGAGACATGAAGAAGAGGGGACACATGTTGATGTAGAAGAGACATGAAGAAGAGGGGACACATGTTGATGTAGAAGAGACATGGAGAAGAGGGGAGACATGTTGATGTAGAAGAGACATGAATAAGAGGGGACACATGTTGATGTAGAAGAGACATGGAGAAGAGGGGACACATGTTGATGTAGAGGAGACATGAAGAAGAGGGGACACATGTTGATGTAGAAGAGACATGGAGAAGAGAGGACACATGTTGATGTAGAGGAGACATGAAGAAGAGGGGACACATGTTGATGTAGAAGAGACATGGAGAAGAGAGGACACATGTTGATGTAGAAGAGACATGAAGAAGAGGGGACACATGTTGATGTAGAAGAGACATGAAGAAGAGGGGACACATGTTGATGTAGAAGAGACATGTAGAAGAGGGGACACATGTTGATGTAGAGGAGAGATGGAGAAGAGGGGACACATGTTGATGTAGAAGAGACATGAAGAAGAGGGGACACATGTTGATGTAGAAGAGACATGTAGAAGAGGGGACACATGTTGATGTAGAGGAGAGATGGAGAAGAGGGGACACATGTTGATGTAGAAGAGACATGGAGAAGAGGGGACACATGTTGATGTAGAAGAGACATGAAGAAGAGGGGACACATGTTGATGTAGAGGAGAGATGGAGAAGAGAGGACACATGTTGATGTAGAGGAGACATGAAGAAGAGGGGACACATGTTGATGTAGAAGAGGGGACACATGTTGATGTAGAAGAGACATGTAGAAGAGGGGACACATGTTGATGTAGAGGAGAGATGGAGAAGAGGGGACACATGTTGATGTAGAAGAGGGGACACATGTTGATGTAGAAGAGACATGAATAAGAGGGGACACATGTTGATGTAGAAGAGACATGAAGAAGAGGGGACACATGTTGATGTCGAAGAGACATGAAGAAGAGGGGACACATGTTGATGTAGAAGAGACATGAAGAAGAGGGGACACATGTTGATGTCGAAGAGACATGAAGAAGAGGGGACACATGTTGATGTAGAAGAGACATGAAGAAGAGGGGACACATGTTGATGTAGAGGAGACATGAAGAAGAGGGGACACGTGTTGATGTAGAGGAGACATGAAGAAGAGGGGACACATGTTGATGTAGAAGAGACATGAAGAAGAGGGGACACATGTTGATGTAGAAGAAACATGAAGAAGAGGGGACACATGTTGATGTAGAAGAGACACGAAGAAGAGGGGACACATGTTGATGTAGAAGAGACATGAAGAAGAGGGGACACATGTTGATGTAGAAGAGACATGGAGAAGAGGGGACACATGTTGATGTAGAAGAAACATGAAGAAGAGGGGACACATGTTGATGTAGAAGAGACACGAAGAAGAGGGGACACATGTTGATGTAGAAGAGACATGAAGAAGAGGGGACACATGTTGATGTAGAAGAGACATGGAGAAGAGGGGACACATGTTGATGTAGAAGAGACATGAAGAAGAGGGGACACATGTTGATGTAGAAAAGACATGAAGAGGGGACACATGTTGATGTAGAAGAGACATGAAGAAGAGGGGACACATGTTGATGTAGAAGAGACATGAAGAAGAGGGGACACATGTTGATGTAGAAGAGACATGAAGAAGAGGGGACACATGTTGATGTAGAGGAGACATGAAGAAGAGGGGACACATGTTGATGTAGAAGAGACATGAAGAAGAGGGGACACATGTTGATGTAGAAGAGACATGAAGAAGAGGGGACACATGTTGATGTAGAAGAGACATGGAGAAGAGGGGACACATGTTGATGTAGAAGAGACATGAAGAAGAGGGGACACATGTTGATGTAGAAAAGACATGAAGAGGGGACACATGTTGATGTAGAAGAGACATGAAGAAGAGGGGACACATGTTGATGTAGAAGAGACATGAAGAAGAGGGGACACATGTTGATGTAGAAGAGACATGAAGAAGAGGGGACACATGTTGATGTAGAGGAGACATGAAGAAGAGGGGACACATGTTGATGTAGAAGAGACATGAAGAAGAGGGGACACATGTTGATGTAGAAGAGACATGAAGAAGAGGGGACACATGTTGATGTAGAAGAGACATGGAGAAGAGGGGACACATGTTGATGTAGAAGAGACATGAAGAAGTGGATTTTGCATAACAGGTCCCCTTTAATATTCATTCCCCAGCATCCTGCTGTCCGGTAACCCCCTGGATTGTGTTTGTGAGAACTTGTGGATCAAGATGAGGATCCTGGAGGACAGCGAGGGTCCGGATCCGGAGTGCATGGACGAGCGAGGAGTCACGCAGGAGTTCGCCACTCTCACTCCTCCAGACTGTGGTAACGTGACACTGAGTTTATAAAAAGCTCTTATTGACCGCTCAGAGAGCTGCATGCAAATACATCCGGAAGCAGATCCGTGTGAAGCTCTGGTTGCATGTTCCTTTTTCCTATTGACTCTCCATGTTTCCTGTCCATAAGTCTTCCTCCTGCGAAGCTGCTCCACACACTCCTCTGAAGATAAGATACCGTACTTTTCGGACTGTAAAGCGCACCTGCATATAAGCCGCAGCAGCTAAATTGTCCATCGGTCTTGCTCTCGTTCTGTCTCTCGGTTCCACTTTTACTTTGGCGCGCTACCTGTCCCGCTACCTGCCCGCCGCTTAGAGGTGGCGGGCGCGGACCGGTCCTAGAGCCCGTAGCGTTAAGGTGATTAATTTTACCTGTAAAATCCATAGATTTAGGAGGTTCCCTAGTGGCCGTTAGCTGTACAAAGAAAATGGGGAAAAAATCGCGGTTTATAGTCCGAAAAGTACGGTAAATACTTTATTGATCCCAATTTGGGAAATGTTTGCGTTGCAGCAGCATAAAAGACATGGCATTGTACAATAACAATTAAAAAGACTAGAAAATATACATGTTGAATTTACAAATGAACAAAAACAAAATATAAAGCAAGTTATTATATATAAGTATGTGAGGGATGGAATATTAAACTGAATATATACATTTAAAATGTAGACAGTGTCTTCTCTCCCCCAGTCGTGTAAAGTACCTAATTTACTTGAAGTACTGTACAATTTTGGGGTACTTGTACTTGACTTGAGTATTTATTTAAATGTGTGGCTACTTCTACCTCACTACAACTCAGAGGTAAATCGTGTACTTTTACTCCACTACATGTATTTAATACCTTTAGTTACTTTACAGATCTGGATGAATGATGTGAAATATAACCAAGTGTTGAATCAGACTTTAGTTCCACCTGGAGTAAATCCACCAGCTACCCTGCAGTCTACAAAGTACTTCAGACTAGCTGCACCTTCACCAGCTTTGAGAACACTTTCATGATCAATCATTATAAAACATATATATATATTATTCTGAAATGGACCAATCTGCGCAACGACTACTTTTACTGTCTTTCACTATATTTTGATGAGAATACTTTCTACTTTTACTTGAGGAACATTTTGAATGCAGGACTTTTACTGTAACAGAGTATTCCTACACTCTGGTACTTATACTGTTACTCAACAAAATCTGAGTACTTCTACTTTTACTCAAGTACAAGATCTGAGTACTTCTACTTTTACTCAAGCACAAGATCTGAATACTTCTACTTTTACTCAAGTACAAGATCTGAGTACTTCTACTTTTACTCAAGTACAAGATCTGAGTACTTCTACTTTTACTCAAGTACAATATATGAGTACTTCTACTTTTACTCAAGTACAAGATCTGAGTACTTCTACTTTTACTCAAGTACAATATATCAGTACTTCTACTTTTACTCAAGTACAAGATCTGAGTACTTCTACTTTTACTCAAGTACAAGATCTGAGTACTTCTACTTTTACTCAAGTACAATATATCAGTACTTCTACTTTTACTAAGTCCCAGATCTGAGTACTTCTACTTTTACTCAAGTACAATATATGAGTACTTCTACGTTTACTCAAGTACAATATATGAGTACTTCTACTTCTACTAAGTCCCAGATCTGAGTCCTCCTCCCACCTCTGCTCTCCCCCGACCTTCCTCTCTGACACATGCAGTAGATGTTGTTACTTCCTGCTGGCTTTGACTCCTGACGAGGATATAAAAAGCTCATATTGACCGTTGGGAGAGCTGATCGCTGCATGCACATAAATCCATGCGAGGCTCTGGTTGCATGTCTCATGTTGCTCCTTTCCCTTGCAGTGGTTCCTTTAGTAGAGGTCAACCCAAAGTCAGTGACGGAGATGCAGGGGAGTAACGTGCGGGCGGTGTGCAGCGCCTCGGGTTCTCCAGCTCCGGAGATCACGTGGAACCTCGACTGGATCTCCACACACCACGAGGTGAGGCCGAAACACACATTACTTCCTGCTTATTTACCTTTCCTGTACATGTGTCAAACTCGAGGCCCGGGGGCCAAATCAGGGCCGTGGTGGATTTAATTTCGGCCCGCAGGATAATTTCTAATTCCTATTAGATCTGGCCCTCCGGTATATTGCACCTTCCCTCCATCCTGAGGGTCTCCTCCGCTCAGAGCCCAAACATTGATGACCTTGCACCCTGATGAGATGCCAAGTGTCTGAGCTAGCATCTCAGAGCAGCAACCTGAGTTCAATGGATGCTTCCTTCTGCACTTCCTCTCACGGCCACAGGGCATGTTTGGTTTCTCTCTGAGGGGAATAGTTTTGTTGGAGCTGTTGTTGGCCTGTGGGGAAATGTACTCATAAGAAGTGACTCTGGAGAAGCTGCAGATAGAGCCATGAGAAATGAATGCAACTGATTATTTAATGTTGTTTTTATAGGCAATAGTTTAAGCTTTGTTAGTTCCTGGTTTAAAATGTGCAATAAGTTCATTTCAATACGTTCTGCATTAAACATTGAACCAGTCCGGCCCTCGACTAGCACCCATATTTTATGTTGGCCCACTGTGTATTTGAGTTGGACACCCCTAAGCAGTTGGCCTATCACAACAGAGCCAGCCAGCTAACCAATCAGAGCAGACTGGACTCTGGTTTCAGACAGAGGGTGACAGCACAGGCAGTATGAGAAAAATAAAGAGCTTTTTGAACATTAAAGCATGGAGACATGTCACAGGAGAGGCACAACATGAACATGAGCGTAATGGGGCTCCTTCAAGGAAATGTTTCCTCATCTCAGTGATTTAGACTACAACGCGTTGCAGGAATGAGCGTCACATGCCGGAATTGATTCAGATTGTTGGCATTTTATTTCCCTGGTTTCAAAGTCAATGTTTTATTTGAGTGGCGTTTTATTTGCAGACTGACATAAGAGCTTTGGTTCAAACATCACTAAACGATTTCAATGGTTTTGTTTTCAGTAAATACCCCATCTTTGAAACATTGAGTCCTTTTTAAACATTGAAGCATGTGAACAACGTCTTCCTTCACCCTGTCGATGTTGGTTCTTCATGAATGACTGCCTCGCTGCATATTATCCTGCGTACACAGCTACATACTGAAAGATCATCAATATTGAAAATGATCCTTATTTCTTCCGCTAAGAAAAATAAATGGTCCGTCGTGTTTGCTTCCTTTCTGTCTTCTTCTGCTGTCCCCTTTAGTGTTTGCTTCCTTTCTGTCTTCTTCTGCTGTCCCCTTTAGTGTTTGCTTCCTTTCTGTCTTCTTCTGCTGTCCCCTTTAGTGTTTACTTCCTGTCTGTCTTCTTCTGCTGTCCCCTTTAGTGTTTACTTCCTGTCTGTCTTCTTCTGCTGTTCCCTTTACTGTTTACTTCCTGTCTGTCTTCTTCTGCTGTCCCCTTTAGTGTTTACTTCCTGTCTGTTTTCTTCTGCTGTTCCCTTTAGTGTTTGCTTCCTTTCTGTCTTCTTCTGCTGTCCCCTTTAGTGTTTACTTCCTGTCTGTTTTCTTCTGCTGTTCCCTTTAGTGTTTACTTCCTGTCTGTCTTCTTCTGCTGTCCCCTTTAGTGTTTACTTCCTGTCTGTCTTCTTCTGCTGTCCCCTTTAGTGTTTACTTCCTGTCTGTCTGTCTTCTTCTGCTGTTCCCTTAAGTGTTTACTTCCTGTCTGTCTTTCTTCTTCTGCTGTTCCCTTTAGTGTTTACTTCCTGTCTGTCTTCTTCTGCTGCTCCCTTTAGTGTTTACTTCCTGTCTGTTTTCTTCTGCTGTTCCCTTTAGTGTTTACTTCCTTTCTGTCTTCTTCTGCTGTTCCCTTTAGTGTTTGCCTCCTGTCTGTCTTCTTCTCCTGTTCCCTTTAGTGTTTACTTCTTCTGCTGTCCCCTTTAGTGTTTACTTCCTGTCTGTCTTCTTCTGCTGTTCCCTTTAGTGTTTACTTCCTGTCTGTCTGTCTTCTTCTGCTGTTCCCTTTAGTGTTTACTTCCTGTCTGTCTTCTTCTGCTGTTCCATTTAGTGTTTACTTCCTGTCTGTCTTCTTATGCTGTCCCCTTTAGTGTTTACTTCCTGTCTGTCTGTCTTCTTCTGCTGTTCCCTTAAGTGTTTACTTCCTGTCTGTCTGTCTTCTTCTGCTGTTCCCTTTAGTGTTTACTTCCTGTCTGTCTTCTTCTGCTGCTCCCTTTAGTGTTTACTTCCTGTCTGTTTTCTTCTGCTGTTCCCTTTAGTGTTTACTTCCTTTCTGTCTTCTTCTGCTGTTCCCTTTAGTGTTTACTTCCTGTCTGTCTGTCTTCTTCTGCTGTTCCCTTTAGTGTTTACTTCCTGTCTGTCTTCTTCTGCTGTCCCCTTTAGTGTTTACTTCCTGTCTGTCTGTCTTCTTCTGCTGTTCCCTTAAGTGTTTACTTCCTGTCTGTCTGTCTTCTTCTGCTGTTCCCTTTAGTGTTTACTTCCTGTCTGTCTTCTTCTGCTGCTCCCTTTAGTGTTTACTTCCTGTCTGTTTTCTTCTGCTGTTCCCTTTAGTGTTTACTTCCTGTCTGTCTTCTTCTCCTGTTCCCTTTAGTGTTTACTTCTTCTCCTGTTCCCTTTAGTGTTTACTTCTTCTGCTGTCCCCTTTAGTGTTTACTTCCTGTCTGTCTTCTTCTGCTGTCCCCTTTAGTGTTTACTTCCTGTCTGTCTTCTTCTGCTGTCCCCTTTAGTGTTTACTTCCTGTCTGTCTTCTTCTGCTGTCCCCTTTAGTGTTTACTTCCTGTCTGTCTTCTTCTGCTGTCCCCTTTAGTGTTTACTTCCTGTCTGTCTTCTTCTGCTGTTCCCTTTACTGTTTACTTCCTGTCTGTCTTCTTCTGCTGTCCCCTTTAGTGTTTACTTCCTGTCTGTCTTCTTCTGCTGTTCCCTTAAGTGTTTACTTCCTGTCTGTCTGTCTTCTTCTGCTGTTCCCTTTAGTGTTTACTTCCTGTCTGTCTTCTTCTGCTGCTCCCTTTAGTGTTTACTTCCTGTCTGTTTTCTTCTGCTGTTCCCTTTAGTGTTTACTTCCTGTCTGTCTTCTTCTCCTGTTCCCTTTAGTGTTTACTTCTTCTGCTGTCCCCTTTAGTGTTTACTTCCTGTCTGTCTTCTTCTGCTGTCCCCTTTAGTGTTTGCTTCCTTTCTGTCTTCTTCTGCTGTCCCCTTTAGTGTTTGCTTCCTTTCTGTCTTCTTCTGCTGTCCCCTTTAGTGTTTACTTCCTGTCTGTCTTCTTCTGCTGTCCCCTTTAGTGTTTACTTCCTGTCTGTCTTCTTCTGCTGTTCCCTTTACTGTTTACTTCCTGTCTGTCTTCTTCTGCTGTCCCCTTTAGTGTTTACTTCCTGTCTGTTTTCTTCTGCTGTTCCCTTTAGTGTTTGCTTCCTTTCTGTCTTCTTCTGCTGTCCCCTTTAGTGTTTACTTCCTGTCTGTTTTCTTCTGCTGTTCCCTTTAGTGTTTACTTCCTGTCTGTCTTCTTCTGCTGTCCCCTTTAGTGTTTACTTCCTGTCTGTCTTCTTCTGCTGTCCCCTTTAGTGTTTACTTCCTGTCTGTCTGTCTTCTTCTGCTGTTCCCTTAAGTGTTTACTTCCTGTCTGTCTTTCTTCTTCTGCTGTTCCCTTTAGTGTTTACTTCCTGTCTGTCTTCTTCTGCTGCTCCCTTTAGTGTTTACTTCCTGTCTGTTTTCTTCTGCTGTTCCCTTTAGTGTTTACTTCCTTTCTGTCTTCTTCTGCTGTTCCCTTTAGTGTTTGCCTCCTGTCTGTCTTCTTCTCCTGTTCCCTTTAGTGTTTACTTCTTCTGCTGTCCCCTTTAGTGTTTACTTCCTGTCTGTCTTCTTCTGCTGTTCCCTTTAGTGTTTACTTCCTGTCTGTCTGTCTTCTTCTGCTGTTCCCTTTAGTGTTTACTTCCTGTCTGTCTTCTTCTGCTGTTCCATTTAGTGTTTACTTCCTGTCTGTCTTCTTATGCTGTCCCCTTTAGTGTTTACTTCCTGTCTGTCTGTCTTCTTCTGCTGTTCCCTTAAGTGTTTACTTCCTGTCTGTCTGTCTTCTTCTGCTGTTCCCTTTAGTGTTTACTTCCTGTCTGTCTTCTTCTGCTGCTCCCTTTAGTGTTTACTTCCTGTCTGTTTTCTTCTGCTGTTCCCTTTAGTGTTTACTTCCTTTCTGTCTTCTTCTGCTGTTCCCTTTAGTGTTTACTTCCTGTCTGTCTGTCTTCTTCTGCTGTTCCCTTTAGTGTTTACTTCCTGTCTGTCTTCTTCTGCTGTCCCCTTTAGTGTTTACTTCCTGTCTGTCTGTCTTCTTCTGCTGTTCCCTTAAGTGTTTACTTCCTGTCTGTCTGTCTTCTTCTGCTGTTCCCTTTAGTGTTTACTTCCTGTCTGTCTTCTTCTGCTGCTCCCTTTAGTGTTTACTTCCTGTCTGTTTTCTTCTGCTGTTCCCTTTAGTGTTTACTTCCTGTCTGTCTTCTTCTCCTGTTCCCTTTAGTGTTTACTTCTTCTGCTGTCCCCTTTAGTGTTTACTTCCTGTCTGTCTTCTTCTGCTGTTCCCTTTAGTGTTTACTTCCTGTCTGTCTGTCTTCTTCTGCTGTTCCATTTAGTGTTTACTTCCTGTCTGTCTGTCTTCTTCTGCTGTTCCATTTAGTGTTTACTTCCTTTCTGTCTTCTTCTGCTGTTCCCTTTAGTGTTTACTTCCTTCCTGTCTTCTTCTGCTGTCCCCTTTAGTGATTACTTCCTGTCTGTCTTCTTCTGCTGTCCCCTTTAGTGATTACTTCCTGTCTGTCTTCTTCTGCTGTCCCCTTTAGTGATTACTTCCTGTCTGTCTTCTTCTGCTGTTCCCTTTAGTGTTTACTTCCTGCCTGCCTTCTTCTTCTTCTGCTGTTCCCTTTAGTGTTTACTTCCTGTCTGTCTTCTTCTGCTGTTCCCTTGAGTGTTTACTTCCTGTCTGTCTGACTTCTTCTGCTGTTCCCTTTAGTGTTTACTTCCTGCCTGCCTTCTTCTTCTGCTGTTTCCTTTTGTGTTTACTTCCTGTCTGTCTTCTTCTGCTGTTCCCTTTAGTGTTTACTTCTTCTGCTGTTCCCTTTAGTGTTTACTTCCTGCCTGCCTTCTTCTTCTGCTGTTTCCTTTTGTGTTTACTTCCTGTCTGTTTTCTTCTGCTGTTCCCGTTATTGTTTACTTCTTGTCTTCTTCTGCTGTTCCCGTTATTGTTTACTTCTTGTCTTCTTCTGCTGTTCCCTTTAGTGTTTACTTCCTGTCTGTCTGACTTCTTCTGCTGTTCCCTTTAGTGTTTACTTCCTGTCTGCCTTCTTCTTCTGCTGTTCCCTTTAGTGTTTACTTCCTGTCTGTCTTCTTCTGCTGTTCCCTTTAGTGTTTACTTCCTGTCTCTCTGACTTCTTCTGCCGTTCCCATTATTGTTTACTTCCTGTCTGAGTTCTTCTGCCGTTCCCATTATTGTTTACTTCCTGTCTGAGTTCTTCTGCCGTTCCCATTATTGTTTACTTCCTGTCTGAGTTCTTCTGCCGTTCCCATTATTGTTTACTTCCTGTCTTTCTTCTTCTGCTGTTCCCTTTAGTGTTTACTTCCCGTCTGTCTGACTTCTTCTGCTGTGCTCATTATTGTTTAGTTCCTGTCTGTCTTCTTCTGCTGTTCCCTTTAGTGTTTACTTCCCGTCTGTCTGACTTCTTCTGCTGTTCCCGTTATTGTTTACTTCCCATCTTTCTTCTTCTGCTGTTTCTGTTAGTGTTTACTTCCTGCCTATCTTCTATTGATGTATCTGACATCCAACACTCTGTCTTTTAACCCCTTTCCTTCAATCCCTTGATCCTCCTCAATAACGGTGATGTAATGCTTAGCTGCTGTGTGTTATTGATTAATAACAACCTCTGGAAAGCCCCAATTGACCAATCAAAATAGAGTATTCAACTAAGCTGTGTAATAATGATGACAAATAGAGCGGAGCAGTGATGACGTATTTTTGTAGGCCGACCCTGAAGTGAGCTGCTGGTTCCCTCGACAAAAAGCAACGGGATTTCTCCATAGGATTTTTGGAATATTGTAAAAAATAAGATCTGTGGAAAACAAACCTGTTTGATAAATGCACGTTTTGTTCAGCCGGATAATCTCCACACGTCTACCCTACTTTTATCATTTTCTAATCATAAATGTAATGTCCAGAAGCAAAATGCTAACGTTATGCTATAAAGTAGGGGTGTCAAACTCAAGGCCCGGGGGCCAAATCCGGCCCGCCACTTCATTTTCTGCGGCCCCACAAGAGCTCTGAAAGAATATAATATGTTTATTATACGGTTACATGGCGATTTACAGAAGCACGTTGCCCATAAACTACATGTCCCACAATGCATCTCAAATTTGACTTTTTTCTCAGAATTTGACTTTTTTTCTTCAAAATGCCTTTTTTCTTAGAATTTTCCCCTTTTTTTGTCACTTTTTTCTGTCCAGAATTTGGCTTTTCTTTTTAAATCATTTTGTGACATTCTCACTGAAGAGACTTGCAATTACTTGCCTTAGACTTCTGCTTTCAGACGTTGTTAATTATGAAGTTATTACCCTATTAGATAATAATCCACTGCAGAGGCTATCATGTAATATAATGCATTATTTTATATAAAATATTTATATATGTATTTTGATATAGTCTTAAAGTTACAACCGGCCCTTTGAGTGCAACCATAATTCCTACGTGGCCCGTGATGAAATTGAGTTTGACACCTTTGCTATAAAGGAACTACAGCCGAGTCCAGCAGCACGACTTCAACGTCATGCCGACTTAAGATCCATATTCAAACTACAGATTCTAAATGGAACGAGTTGAAGCGTTTTTTGAACAGTTTTCAGTAGGCAGGGACTTGGAGGAGTGTTTACGTGCTCGGCGTAATGACGTACAACGACCTCGACAACTTCTGTAGTCCTATTCAGCCACTTGGTACCAACCATAGTTTTCCAGATTTAATGTCGTCGAACAAAACGTGATCCGTCTCTTCGATGTGTCTCAACCACAGACCTGATTTCCAGATATCTTCCAAAAAACATGTTGAAAAAACCTGTTGACTGAGACGAGGGAACCGGAAGTGGTAAAATGCTAACTCGCTTCCAGGTTTTAGGACTCGATCCTGCACCGCTCTATAACGTATACTATTACATAAAGGCGTGTACTAAATATAATACTGCCGTGTTTACAGGTTGATGCCTCGGATACGAAGAGCATCCTCACCTTGACAGACTTGTCTCCTGATGATCACGGGAAGCTGATCATCTGCAGCGCTGAGAACATGGTCGGTCAGGGAGAGGCCACGCTGCTGCTCAACATCCTCTGTAAGGACTCTCGCTTTTCTCCGAGTGTCCACGGTAACTGTGAGAGACTGTAAGATAGGACAGGAAGGACCTGTATTGAGCGTCGTAGGGAATCCAGGTGAAACAGCAGCAACAGAAAAAGGGAGGTTGACATTCAGCTCAGTTATCGAAACGGGATACATTTCTAAAGTAACCCTCCCATCCCTGAGCATGCATATGTAATGAGTGTTGTTGTTTACTATGCTTGCTTCTAACCCTTGTTTTGTTTCCAGTGGAAGCACAAGGCTCCTGCTCAGTTTGTTATCATTACTGTCTCTGGGCAAATCTTATTGACTCCGTGTTTCCTGCCCATAACTCTTCCTCCCGTGAAGCTCCTCCACACACTCCTCTGCTGGCTTAATGCCACGCGTATCCTCCTGAAGTCACTGTGTACTCTCCCCGGCACATGCATACTAAGTACATTTACTCAAGTTCTGTACTTAAGTATACAATGTTGAGGTACTTGCACTTTACTTGAGTATTTCCATGTTATGCTATTTTGTACTTTTACTCCACTACATGTATTTACCTTTAGTTACTTCTCAGATCTGGATGAATGATGTGAAATATAATCAAGTGTTGAATCAGACTTTAGTTCCACCTGGAGTAAATCCACCAGCTACCCTGCAGTCTACAAAGTACTTCAGACTAGCTGCACCTTCACCAGCTACCCTGCAGTCTACAAAGTACTTCAGACTAGCTGCACCTTCACCAGCTCTGAGAACACTTTCATGATCAATCATTATAAAACATATCATATATATTATTCTGAAATGGACCAATCTGCACAACGACTACTTTCACTGTCTTTCACTATATTTAGATGAGAATACTTTTCTACTTTTACTTGAGGAACATTTTGAATGCAGGACTTTTACTGTGACAGAGAATTCCTACACTCTGGTACTTCTACTATTACTCAAGAACAAGATCTGAGTACTTCTACTTTTACTCTAGTACAAGATCTGAGTACTTCTACTTTTACTCAAGGACAAGACCTGAGTACTTCTACTTTTCCTCAAGCACAAGATCAGAGTACTTCTACTTTTACTCTAGTACAAGATCTGAGTACTTCTACTTTTACTCTAGTACAAGATCTGAGTACTTCTACTTTTACTCAAGGACAAGACCTGAGTACTTCTACTTTTACTCAAGCACAATATCTGAGTACTTCTACTTTTACTCAAGTACAAGACCTGAGTACTTCTACTTTTACTCAAGTACAAGATCTGAGTACTTCTACTTTTACTCAAGTACAAGATCTGAGTACTTCTACTTTTATTCAAGTACAAGATCTGAGTACTTCTACTTTTACTCAAGTACAAGATCTGAGTACTTCTACTTTTACTCAAGTACAAGACCTGAGTACTTCTACTCAAGTACAAGATCTGAGTACTTCTACTTTTACTCAAGTACAAGATCCAAGTACTTTTTACTCAACCCTCCTTTCATGTTCGTTTCTCCACCGTTACTTTGGTGTTCCTGGTCAAACGTATTTAACTCGCTTGTCGGCTGTAAATATGTTCAAAGACTTACTGTGGAGGCAACCAAATGTAAATCACAATATCTCTGATTGATGAAAGTAGTACATCGGTTACATTTAAGCACTTCGACCACCGGTGCTCTCCTCTAACGACCCTCTCTAAGCCCATAGAAGTAGCTTCTTCCTGCTGTTGATGTCCTGTCTCCTTCCCTGGTATCCCTCTTCCTCTCCCTCTCCCTTCCTCTGTCAGTCGCCCCCACCATCGTGCAGCTGCTGGAGCCGGAGCAGGACCACCACTGGTGCATCCCCTTCAGCGTGACCGGGAACCCAAAGCCCGACCTGCAGTGGTACCATGACAACGTGGCGCTGCAGGAGCAGGACCACATCCGCACGATGATCCACGTGATGACGGAGCGCGAGTACCACGGCTGCCTGCAGCTGGTCGACCCCACGCACATCCACAACGGCATGTACCGCCTGGTGGCCAAGAACAAGTACGGGCGCGACGAGAAGAAGGTCTCGGCCTCGTTCATCGAACCACCAGACTTCGGCGAGGGTATGTTATTGACCGTGCTGGAAAGTAGCGGGTCGAGACCAATTTGACTGGGGGGGCAGTTATTTCACGAGAGGGGGTTAAAAAGAGAAAGACAGTAATTGGTATTTGTTTTTGTAAAGTTGTTTGTTTTAGTCCATTTAAGTTACAGTCCTTTGTTTCAGTCGTTTTTTTAGAGTATTTGTTTTAGTAACTCTAAGTGACAATTTCATTTTGCTTTTATATAAGGTAATGAACAGTTTAATCTCCACCGTACATCCGGGTCTCTGATTTGATTTAGTTCCAATAAATCGTAATATTTTTTGGAGGGGGGGCCACAGGGGGGGTCCTGGTCAGTGTTACGGGGGGAACTGGCCCCCCCCTAGAACCGCCCCTGAGGTGGAAAGTACAAATCAAATCAAAATGTATCATAGCCCCTGTACAAAGCAAGCAAAGACAAAAACTCAATTATAAAAACATTATACCTCAACATAAGTATTGCCGTGTGTGTGTGTGTGTGTGTGTGTGTGTGTGTGTGTGTGTGTGTGTGTGTGTGTGTGTGTGTGTGTGTGTGTGTGTGTGTGTGTCTGTGTGTCTCTGTCTGTTTGTCTGTCTGTCTCTGTGTGTTTGTATGTGTGACCATTAAAGAGGGTTTCATCCTCCATTTCTATCTTCTCAAGTAGAGTACTGACTTATGTTGGTCTTTCATAACTCTACTTAAGTACCTTTTTGAGGTATTTGCACTTTACTTGAATATTTTCATTGTTTGCTATACTTCCACTCCACTACATGTTGGTACTTTTTCTGCTAACCTTTACTTATTCCACTGCTGGTTATTCATACATTTAGTAAGATTTTGCACAATTCTGTTTTAAAGTCCCCTGCTTAATGCACATGTGTGTTTCTTTTCAGACGATGATATCGGTGAGTACTGATTCCACTTCATTTCACAAACAATACTGGTGACGCTTGTTAGGAAGCCAATGTCTCCAGTTTTTATTTTTATTGTTCTGTCTTTTTATTTTTTATTTAAGTATTCCAGTACTGTATGTTGCATGTTTTTATTTGATTGTATTTACTTAAAATGAAATGTGTCTGTGAGCCTCTCCGCTCACACGGGGTTCCAATATGGACGGAAAGGGCAGGTTCGTGTAACACAGGCGTTTATTAGCTCCAAACAAAAGTATCCCCGGGTCTCCAGCGTTGCCCGTGTGGCAACCTTCACAGGTCCTTTGGCCACCTTCCCGGATCCCGCCTACTGCAAAACAGCCCAGAACCAGATTACGACACGCTTTTATTCGGGCACTGATTACCTGATTCCGATCAGCTGTCTGGCGTCCGGCCGAGCCCCTCCCTTCACTCCGGCAGCCGGCGCCCGAACCACACCCCGCTGCCACAGTGTCTTTCGGTTAACATCTGTCCAGGGACTACAGATGAGAAATAGTCTCTTGGCTAACTGGCACATTTACAGAAATGTTAATCAATGTCCCTGTTAAATAAATTAATAATGTGATGACGTGTTAGGACATTTGTTAGGAAGTTAGTTCCAAAAAGCAAATGGGATTTTTCCATTTGGTTTTGTAAAGCTTTTACTTTAATGATGTCTGTATTCAAAATGAAACTTTTCATGATCTCGTCCTGTCTCTCTGTCTTTCTCCTGCTTTGACCCAGACATGACTGGTAGGTTCTTGTACTTACAAATTCAAATGTTATTGTTTAATCCCTGTACTCTAAAATATACTATTTGTTTTATTATTTTCACTGTCATTAATACTATTTGTGTTCATATTGATTCATATTTTTGTACATAAAGATTTACAGATGAACATTTTCTGACAAACATTGTAAAAAATCTTGTTTTTGTTGTTGCACCTATTATTTAGTATGAATTCAATCATTTATTTTCACGTGTTATTAATATTACAGTGATTATATCATATTTTCATTTTTGTAACACTGTTTGAAAGATCTGCAATGTATACTGGCATTATTTAGATATATTGAATTCTACAACCGATATTTAAGAATACAAATATATATATTCTGACAAGTATTTCCTTTTTTCCAGACCCTCAGCTTCCCCCGCTGGACGACAGTGTTGCAGTAAGTCACCATTAATGTTTAAATAATTTTTCGGGGAGATTATTTTATAATTTGTGAGAAAAATAATATCAAATTATTTTTTGGTCTGAGAAAAATACAGATATTTCTTATGCAACATAAATATTATTGTCTTGCTTTCCTGTCATGTAAATAATCTCAGAACTCCTCAAACTATCATTTTTTTGTGTTTTCAGGTTTATGTCGTGGTGGGAATCGCAGGAGTTGCTTTGACTGGCTGCGTTCTGATGGTGATCATTCTGAAATATGGAAGAAACTCCAAGTTTGGCATCAAAGGTGAACTACGTTTCATATCCTGCTTTAAAGAGTCCTCTCCCGCTGATGTTCAGGTGTATATCAGTATGTAGTGTCTCTACTTTAAAGAGTCCTCCCCTGCTGATGCTCAGGTGTATATCAGTATGTAGTGTCTCTACTTTAAAGAGTCCTCTCCTGCTGATGTTCAGGTGTATATCAGTGTGTAGTGTCTCTACTTTAAAGAGTCCTCTCCTGCTGATGCTCAGGTGTATATCAGTGTGTAGTGTCTCTACTTTAAAGAGTCCTCTCCTGCTGATGCTCAGGTGTATATCAGTATGTAGTGTCTCTACTTTAAAGAGTCCTCTCCTGCTGATGCTCAGGTGTATATCAGTATGTAGTGTCTCTACTTTAAAGAGTCCTCCCCTGCTGATGTTCAGGTGTATATCAGTGTGTAGTGTCTCTACTTTAAAGAGTCCTCTCCTGCTGATGCTCAGGTGTATATCAGTGTGTAGTGTCTCTACTTTAAAGAGTCCTCTCCTGCTGATGCTCAGGTGTATATCAGTATGTAGTGTCTCTACTTTAAAGAGTCCTCTCCTGCTGATGCTCAGGTGTATATCAGTATGTAGTGTCTCTACTTTAAAGAGTCCTCCCCTGCTGATGTTCAGGTGTATATCAGTGTGTAGTGTCTCTACTTTAAAGAGTCCTCTCCTGCTGATGCTCAGGTGTATATCAGTGTGTAGTGTCTCTACTTTAAAGAGTCCTCTCCTGCTGATGCTCAGGTGTATATCAGTATGTAGTGTCTCTACTTTAAAGAGTCCTCTCCTGCTGATGCTCAGGTGTATATCAGTATGTAGTGTCTCTACTTTAAAGAGTCCTCCCCTGCTGATGTTCAGGTGTATATCAGTGTGTAGTGTCTCTACTTTAAAGAGTCCTCTCCTGCTGATGCTCAGGTGTATATCAGTGTGTAGTGTCTCTACTTTAAAGAGTCCTCTCCTGCTGATGCTCAGGTGTATATCAGTATGTAGTGTCTCTACTTTAAAGAGTCCTCTCCTGCTGATGCTCAGGTATATATCAGTATGTAGTGTCTCTACTTTAAAGAGTCCTCCCCTGCTGATGTTCAGGTGTATATCAGTGTGTAGTGTCTCTACTTTAAAGAGTCCTCTCCTGCTGATGCTCAGGTGTATATCAGTGTGTAGTGTCTCTACTTTAAAGAGTCCTCTCCTGCTGATGCTCAGGTGTATATCAGTATGTAGTGTCTCTACTTTAAAGAGTCCTCTCCTGCTGATGCTCAGGTGTATATCAGTATGTAGTGTCTCTACTTTAAAGAGTCCTCCCCTGCTGCTGTTCAGGTGTATATCAGTATGTAATGTCTCTACTTTAAAGAGTCCTCTCCTGCTGATGTTCCGGTGTATATCAGTATGTAGTGTCTCTACTTTAAAGAGTCCTCTCCTGCTGATGCTCAGGTGTATATCAGTATGTAGTGTCTCTACTTTAAAGAGTCCTCCCCTGCTGCTGTTCAGGTGTATATCAGTATGTAATGTCTCTACTTTAAAGAGTCCTCTCCTGCTGATGTCCAGGTGTATATCAGTATGTAGTGTCTCTACTTTAAAGAGTCCTCTCCTGCTGATGTTCAGGTGTATATCAGTATGTAGTGTCTCTACTTTAAAGAGTCCTCTCCTGCTGATGTTCAGGTGTATATCAGTATGTAGTGTCTCTACTTTAAAGAGTCCTCCCCTGCTGCTGTTCAGGTGTATATCAGTATGTAATGTCTCTACTTTAAAGAGTCCTCTCCAGCTGATGTTCAGGTGTATATCAGTATGTAGTGTCTCTACTTTAAAGAGTCCTCTCCTGCTGATGTTCAGGTGTATATCAGTATGTAGTGTCTCTACTTTAAAGAGTCCTCTCCTGCTGATGTTCAGGTGTATATCAGTATGTAGTGTCTCTACTTTAAAGAGTCCTCTCCTGCTGATGTTCAGGTTTACATCAACTCACCAGTGTTTTTCCTCCTCTTCCTCTTCCTCCTCTTCCTCCCCAGGCTCCTCCTCGGTCATCAGTAACGACGATGACTCCGCCAGCCCTCTTCATCACGTATCCAACGGCAACAACACCCCTTCGTCCTCGGAGATGGGTCCGGACGCCGTGATCATCGGCATGACAAAGATTCCCGTCATCGAGAATCCGCAATACTTTCGCAACTCGGGCAGCATGCTGAAATCGGACACCTGTGAGTCACTGTAACCCGGCACCTTTTCAGATCAAATCCGCTCAGGGGTCGCTGCCACCGGACGCCATGTTTTCACCGTCAGCATCCGCCCGCACGGAGAAACTGAAGCAGATTCGATGATGCTCAGAAACATGAGACCCTTTAACAGAAGATCCACTCGGCAGACTGAGCCTGAAGGAGCGACTGCAGTGCCGATAGTGCATTACAAATAGACGAAACGGCCCTATAGCACGATATGATAGTTAGAGTATGCATTATGCTTTGTAGCCATAAATCAAAACGCATTATAAAGCTTTTTGTAGATAATTACGAGGTAAAGTATTATAATTCATTTTTGGCCATTCACTGGATTGTTTTGCAAGGTTCCCTGAGTACCATAGTTCTTTATACTTTACTATATAATATATATATACTATAATATATTCTTTATTCTTCATAGTTCTTTTCATAGCAGTACCTTCCATAGTTGTCATGCATTTAGATCTTATTATAATGCCATAAATGTAAAACATACTTTTAGTGCGGTACAATATCTGCTGAGGATTGGGAAGACAATACAAAATGTTGCATTGTAACATTGTAATTGTAAATATTGTAATGACCACATCGCCCCTATCCTCCACGACCTCCACCCGACCACATTGCCCCTATCCTCCGTGACCTCCACCCGACCACATCGCCCCTATCCTCCACGACCTCCACCCGACCACATTGCCCCTATCCTCCGTGACCTCCACCCGACCACATCGCCCCTATCCTCCGTGACCTCCACCCGACCACATCGCCCCTATCCTCCACGACCTCCACCCGACCACATCGCCCCTACCCTCCATGACCTCCACCCGACCACATCACCCCTACCCTCCATGACCTCCACCCGACCACATCACCCCTCTCCTCCATGACCTCCACCCGACCACATCGCCCCTATCCTCCATGACCTCCACCCGACCACATCGCCCCTATCCTCCATGACCTCCACCCGACCACATCGCCCCTATCCTCCATGACCTCCACCCGACCACATCGCCCCTACCCTCCATGACCTCCACCCGACCACATCACCCCTACCCTCCATGACCTCCACCCGACCACATCACCCCTCTCCTCCATGACCTCCACCCGACCACATCGCCCCTATCCTCCATGACCTCCACCCGACCACATCGCCCCTATCCTCCATGACCTCCACCCGACCACATCACCCCTATCCTCCATGACCTCCACCCGACGCTCCGACCACATCGCCCCTATCCTCCATGACCTCCACCCGACCACATCGCCCCTATCCTCCATGACCTCCACCCGACCACATCGCCCCTATCCTCCATGACCTCCACCCGACCACATCGCCCCTATCCTCCATGACCTCCACCCGACCACATCACCCCTACCCTCCATGACCTCCACCCGACCACATCACCCCTACCCTCCATGACCTCCACCCGACCACATCACCCCTACCCTCCATGACCTCCACCCGACCACATCACCCCTACCCTCCATGACCTCCACCCGACCACATCACCCCTACCCTCCATGACCTCCACCCGACCACATCACCCCTATCCTCCATGACCTCCACCCGACCACATCACCCCTATCCTCCATGACCTCCACCCGACCACATCACCCCTATCCTCCATGACCTCCACCCGACCACATCACCCCTATCCTCCATGACCTCCACCCGACCACATCACCCCTATCCTCCATGACCTCCACCCGACCACATCGCCCCTACCCTCCATGACCTCCACCCGACCACATCGCCCCTATCCTCCATGACCTCCACCCGACCACATCGCCCCTACCCTCCATGACCTCCACCGGACCACATCACCCCTATCCTCCATGACCTCCACCCGACCACATCACCCCTATCCTCCATGACCTCCACCCGACCACATCACCCCTATCCTCCATGACCTCCACCCGACCACATCACCCCTATCCTCCATGACCTCCACCCGACCACATCGCCCCTACCCTCCATGACCTCCACCGGACCACATCACCCCTATCCTCCATGACCTCCACCCAACGCTCCGACCACATCACCCCTATCCTCCATGACCTCCACCGGACCACATCACCCCTATCCTCCATGACCTCCACCGGACCACATCACCCCTATCCTCCATGACCTCCACTGGCTCCCCATCAAACACCGCATTGACTTTAAAATATTACTTTTCACTTTCAAAGCCCTCAACAACCCAACCCCCCCCCTACCTCTGTGACCTCACCCAATGACACCCCCCCACCCGTCGCCTCAGGTCTGCTGAAGCTAACCTGCTGTCTGCAGCCCATCAGGACAAAGCTCCGGACCTGGGGTGACAGGGCCTTCGCAGCCCCCCCCCCCCCCCACACCCCACACTCTGGAACCCCCTCCCCAGCCACGTCAGATCCGGCAACACTCTCACATCATTCAAACAATCCCTCACCTTCTCACTCTTGCCTTCAACTCCTAATCCACTAACCCCTCGCCCTTCTTCCTCCCAGCTTAGCACTTTCTACTTGTGTTGTTATTTTGTTTTACTTGCTTGTAAGCGCTTTGAGCACCAGGAAAAGCGCTTTATAAATGTATTATTATTATTATTACATTCACTGAAAGTCCCACTGGATAATCATGATGACCTCAGGATTGTTTGTGTGTTATTGTGCATTAAAGTTGTGCAGCACATCAAGAGACACAACATCGTTCTGAAGCGGGAGCTCGGAGAGGGGGCGTTCGGGAAGGTGTTCCTCGCCGAGTGTTACAACCTGACCCCAGATCAGGAGAAAATCCACGTGGCCGTCAAGGTACAGAACAATCTGTCATTTATAAAAGAACACACATCCTTTACTCAAGTAGAAGTACAGACATTACATTACATTGCATTTAGCTGACGCTTTTATCCAAAGCGACTTACAATAAGTACATTCGACCAGGAAGACACAACCTTGAAGAAAACAGAATCATAAAGTACATCAGGTTTCATACAGCCAATCATTTCAAGTGCTACTCAACTGGCTTTAGATAAGCCAGCCCTGTATTAGTATATAAGTGCTCTGTTAGTAATTCTATCGCTCGAAGTGGAGTCGAAAGAGATGAGTTTTCAGTCCGGAAGGTGTGGAAGCTTTCTGCCGTCCTGATGTCAATGGGAGCTCATTCCACCATTTTGGAGCCAGGACAGCAAACCCACGTGTTTCTGCTGATGGGAACTTGGGTCCCCCTCGCAGCGAGGGTGCAGCGAGCCGTTTGGCTGATGCAGAGCGGAGTGCACGTGCTGGCGTGTACGGTTTAACCATGTCCTGGATGTAGGAAGGGCCAGATCCATTCGCAGCATGGTACGCAAGTACCATTGTCTTGAAGTGGATTCTAGCAGTTACCGGAAGCCAGTGGAGGGAGCGGAGGAGCGGCGTGGTGTGGGAACATTTAGGAAGGTTGAAGACCAGACGAGCCGCTGCATTCTGGATGAGCTGCAGAGGTCGGATGGCACATGCAGGGAGACCAGCCAGGAGGGAGTTGCAGTAGTCTAGGCGTGAGGTGACGAGAGCCTGGACCAGAACCTGCGTGGCTTTCTGGGTCAGCTGGGGACGCATCTTCCTGATGTTGAAAAGCGTGTATCTGCAGCAGCGGGTTGTAGCAGCGATGTTTGCAGTGAAGGACAGGTTGTTATCTAGGATCACACCCAGAGTCCTTGCAGTCTGAGTCGGGGAAACAACAGAGGGGCCGATGTTGATAGTCAGGTCAAGAGTGGGACAATCTTTTCCCGGAAGGAAAAGCAGTTCAGTCTTGTCAAGGTTGAGCTTGAGGTGGTGAGCGGACATCCACTGAGAGATGTCAGCTAAACAAGCAGAGATGCGTGCGACGACCTGGGTCTCTGAGCGGGGAAAGGACAGGATTAATTGGGTGTCGTCAGCGTAGCAGTGGTATGAAAAACCATGCGGGCTAATGACTGATCCGAGCGAGTTTGTGTACAGGGAGAAGAGGAGGGGACCAAGAACAGAGCCCTGAGGGACTCCTGTAGTTAATTGACAAGGGTCGGACTCGGACCCTCTCCAAGTTACCCTGTAGGTGCGGTCTTTGAGGTATGAGGTGAGGAGGGAAAGTGCAGAGCCTGAAACTCCAAGTTCTTGGAGAGTGCGAAGGTTGTTCTGATGGAGATACTTGTGTTTAACCCTCCGGTATCATTCGATTGGACTACAAATTAGTCATTCGAGACAAAAATGTCCACTGCAAAAGACTTTGATAAAAACATTATATTAAAAGGTTATTTTCAAAACTTTTTTGGGTTCAATCTTTAAATCAACTTTCGCTCTAATAGAAAATACAAACAATTTGATCATTTTCAGGATTTTAACCCTTTAAATACCATTTTGAAAACATGAAACCGCTGTTTTTTTTCATGATGAAAACAGAGAAAATTAGTTATTTTCCAAAAAATACATATCTGGAGACTGGCTCTTTTTTTTTATAACAGTCTTGGATATGTCAAAGATTAGCAACAAAATGGATTTTTTTGCATTATTAGTTTTTGCACAAAATCAGATTGAACAAAAAAGTTACAAATTAGTAAATTCGGGACAAAAATGTCCACTTCCAAAAACTGCTCTAAAATGACAACAGATTAATATTTAAAAAAACTTTTTGGGGTTAAATCTTTCAATGAACTTCAGTCCTGATCAAAAATACCAAATGTTAAATTATGTTCAGGATTTTAACCCTTGAACTGCCAGTTTGTAAACATAAAGATACTCTGGTGAAAGTAGAAGTACTGACTACATTTCTTTACTCAAGTCAAAGTAAAGAGGCTTTGAAGTGTACTTCAGTAAAAGGTACCCATAACTAGCAGCTGCTTTAAAGAGTACCTGACCTCCCTTTATATCAATAGAACAATAATGTCATTGTTAGCTAATGAATGTTTCCATGCTGAACAACGGCAACATGACAACGTTTCCATTGGTCCCTCTTCTTTAGAGAAGACCAGGAAGTGATGGATACACGGATCGTGTTCCAACCAATAGGCACGCAATGACTCTAAAGAATAATGACCACGCACCAACACACATTCAGACTAAAGGAACCAGCTGTTTGGAAAATGAGAGAAGTAGAAAGTACAGGTATTTGAGTTCAACATGTAAGAAGTAGAAAGTACAGGTATTTGAGTTCAACATGTAAGAAGTAGAAAGTACAGGTATTTGAGTTCAACATGTAAGAAGTAGAAAGTACAGGTATTTGAGTTCAACATGTAAGAAGTAAAATTAAAAAGTCGTCAGAGAAATAAGTAGTGGAGTAAAGTACTAATACCAGAAAATGAACTTAAGTACAGTAACAAAGCGTTTGTACTCCACTACTTCCCACCTCTGTTTGAATGTAAAGACTTGTATCTGTAATGAATAAAGATGTATGTTATCCCACAGGAGAGAGAGCCTCTCAGGGTCCACTGTGTCCAGTCTGACGGCTCCAGTCAAAGCAGACATCGTGACAGAGGACAGTGCTAACTCAGAAGCTATCCATGTACGAATATTTCAAATGCCAGGTTCGTGTTTCCTTCTCAAAGTATTTTCTTTTCTATAAATGTGACTCCTTGTTTCTGTTACGACAGGTGCCGGAAATAAAAACAGCCCGAGTCAGCCCGAGCCGGGATATGGACGTTGATAGACTCTTCAAGAAGAGCATCAACGAGGCCAAAAAAACCATGGTTAGCATTTGATATAACCACATGCAATGCTGTTATTCTACTTCCAGAATCAAAGGAAAAACATTGTGTGTATTGTAGTTTAACCGCTGGTCTGTATGTTTATAACAGAGACGATATCCACACTGGACCTTCGAGATGGATGTGGACACGGCTGAGGTCTCCATGGGCAACAGGAGACGCTCTGTACCAGTCCTAGAAATGCAGGTACGAATTTCACTTTGATACTATTCTGTAGTGCTTTATCCTGAATCTATATTAAAGGTCCAATAAAGGCTTTTATATATATATATATATATATCCAATTTATATTTCAATCGTTCTTCAACCTTCACAATTCTGAAGCTGACACTGATCAACACTACTTGCTT